>NW_019524323.1:0-4297 GCF_002814215.2 Seriola lalandi dorsalis
CAGAGTAGTATACTGATATTTTATATACCTTGCTATACAATGAGTTAGCAATCCAGCAGCATGGTGGTACGATGGTTAGGACTATAGCCTCACACTGAGAAGGGCAAGGGTTCAAACCCTGTTTTTAGGCTTTTCTATGCTGTGACATTTTTGCGCCATCCTAAACTATGATGTTTTTTGACATTTTTATGCCTTACTATACAATGATGTTTTCATGACATTCTATGCCTGATGGACAATAACCTTTTATGATATATCATGGATTAGTATGCTAAGATATTCTTAATATCTTGCTATACCATTAAATTGTGATGCAGCAGCATGCTGGTACAATGGTTAGGATTGTTGCTTCACAATGAGAAGGTCATGGGTTCAAGCCCTATTTTGGGGCTTTACTCTCTTTTGATGCTTTTTGATATTTTCACACCACAGTATACGATGAATTGTTTTTCCATTTTTATGCCTTACTATACTATAATATTTTATGCCTCACAATACTATGATTTTTTATGATATGTCACGGAGTAGTATACTGATATTTTATATACCTTTCTATACAAGGCGTTCATAATGCAGCAGCATGGTGGTAGAATGGTTACGACTATTCCCTCACACTGAGAAGGGCAAGGGTTCAAACCCTGGTTTCAGGCTTTTATATACTGTGACATTTTTGCGCCATCCTATACAATGATGTTTTGTGATATTTATATGTCTTACTATACAATTATGTTTTCATGACATTTTATGCCTAATGGACAATCTTTTGTGATATATCATGGATTAGTATGCTAAAATATCCTTAATATCATGCTATACCATGCACTTGTGATGCAGAAGTATTGTTGTACAATGGTCAGGACTGCTGGCTCACACTGGCAAGGTCATGGGTTCAATCCCTGGTTTGGGGCTTTACTGTCCTATGGTCCTTTTTGATATATTTTTTGCCTCACTATACTATGATGTTTTTTGCCATTTATATACCTTATGATACTGTGATGTTTTTTGGCGTTTAATGCCTTACCATACTGTGACGTTTTTATGACCTTTCATGCCTTTATATACTATTATGTTTTTGTGACATTTTATGCCTTACTATACTATGACATTTTTTGACATATTCAAGTCACGCTAAATGATTACGTTTTTTGACATTTTTTTGCATTACTATACTTTGATTTTTTCATGACATTTTATGCCTAATGGACAATCTTTTGTGATATCTCATGGATTAGTATACTAAAATATCCTTAATACCTTGCTATACTATGAGCTTGTGATGTAGAAGTATTGTGGTACAATGGTCAGGACTACTGCCTAACACTGACAAGGTCATGCGTTCAATCTCTGTTTTGGGGCTTTACTGTCCTATGATGCTTTTTGGCATTTTTATGCCTTACTATACTATGACGTTTTTTGCCATTTTTATGCCTTATTATAATATGTATTTTTTTGGCATTTTTATGCCTTACTATACTGTGACGTTTTGTGCCTGACTATACTATGACGTTTTTTGCCATTTTTATGCTCTACTATAATATGTATTTTTTTGAAATTTTATGCCATACTATACTATGACGTTTTTTGAGATTTTATGCTCTGCTATAATATGTATTTTTTTGGCATTTTTATGCCTTACTATACTGTGACGTTTTGTGCCTGACTATACTATGACGTTTTTTGCCATTTTTATGCCTTATTATAATATGACGTTTTTTTAAATTTTATGCCATACAATACTATGACGTTTTTTTACATTTTTATGCTCTACTATAATATGACTTTTTTTGGCATTTTTATGCCTTACTATACTGTGACGTTTTGTGCCTGACTATACTATGATGTTTTTTGCCATTTTTATGCCTCAATATACTATGACATTTTTTGAAATTTTATGCCATACTATACTATGACGTTTTTTGAAATTTTATGCTCTACTATAATATGTATTTTTTTGGCATTTTTATGCCTTAATATACTGTGACGTTTTGTGTCTGACTATACTATGACGTTTTCTGCCATTTTTTTGCCTTACTATGCTGTGACGTTTTGTGCCTGACTATACTATGACGTTTTTTGCCATTTTTATGCCTTAATATACTATGACATTTTTTGAAATTTTATGCCATACTATACTATGACGTTTTTTGAAATTTTATGCCATACTATACTATGACGTTTTTTTCCATTTTTATACTCTACTATAATATGTATTTTTTTGGCATTTTTATGCCTTACTATACTGTGACGTTTTGTGCCTGACTATACTATGACGTTTTTTGCCATTTTTATGCCATACTATACTATGACGTTTTCTGCCATTTTTATACTGTACTATAATATGTATTTTTTTGGCATTTTTATGCCTTACTATACTGTGACGTTTTGTGCCTGACTATACTATGACATTTTTTGCCATTTTTATACTGTACTATAATATATATTTTTTTGGCATTTTTATGCCTTACTATACTGTGACGTTTTGTGCCTGACTATACTATGACGTTTTTTGCCATTTTTATGCCTTATTATACTATGATGTTTTTTTGAAATTTTATACCATACATTACTATGACGTTTTTTTACATTTTTATGCTCTACTATAATATGACTTTTTTTGGCATTTTTTTGCCTTACTATACTGTGACGTTTTGTGCCTGACTATACTATGACGTTTTTTGGCATTTTTATGCCTCACTATACTGTGACATTTTTTAAATTTTATGCCATACTATACTGTGACGTTTTTTGAAATTTTATGCCATATTATACTATGACATTTTTTGCCATTTTTTTGCCTTACTATACTGTGACGTTTTGTGCCTGACTATACTATGATGTTTTTTGGCATTTTTATGCCTTACTATACTGTGACGTTTTGTGCCTGACTATACTATGACGTTTTTTGAGATTTTATGCTCTGCTATAATATGTATTTTTTTGCCATTTTATGCCTTACTATACTGTGACGTTTTGTGCCTTAATATACTATGATGTTTTTTGCCATTTTTATGACTTATTATACTATGACGTTTTTTGAAATTTTATGCCATACTATACTATGATGTTTTCTGCCATTTTTATGCTCTACTATAATATGTATTTTTTTGGCATTTTTATGCCTTACTATACTGTGACGTTTTGTGCCTGACTATACTATGATGATTTTTGCCATTTTTATGCCTTAATATACTATGACATTTTTTGAAATTTTATGCCATACTATACTATGACGTTTTTTGAAATTTTTATGCTCTACTATAATATGTATTTTTTGCATTTTTATGGCTTACTATACTGTGACGTTTCGTGCCTGACTATACTATGATGTTTTTTGCAATTTTTATGCCTTATTATACTATGACGTTTTTTGAAATTTTATGCCATACTATACTATGACGTTTTTTGAAATTTTATGCCATACTATACTATGACGTTTTTTGCCATTTTTATGCTCTACTATAATATGTATTTTTTTGGCATTTTTATGCTTACTATACTGTGACGTTTCGTGCCATACTATACTATGACGTTTTTTGCCATTTTTATGCTCTACTATAATATGTATTTTTTTGGCATTTTTATGGCTTACTATACTGTGACGTTTCGTGCCTGACTATACTATGATGTTTTTTGCCATTTTTATGCCTTATTATACTATGACGTTTTTTGAAATTTTATGCCATACTATACTATGACGTTTTTTGAAATTTTATGCAATACTATACTATGACGTTTTGTGAAATTTTATGCTCTACTATAATATGTATTTTTTTGGCATTTTTTTTCCTTACTATACTCTGACGTTTTGTTCCTGACTATACTATGATGTTTTTTGCCATTTTTATTCCTTAATATACTATGACATTTTTTGAAATTTTATGCCATACTGTACTATGACGTTTTTTGAAATTTTTACGCCATACTATACTATGACGTTTTTTGCCATTTTTATGTCTTATTATACTATGACGTTTTTTGAAATTTTATGCCATACTATACTATGACTTTTTTTGCATTTTTATGCTCTACTATAATATGTATTTTTTTGGCATTTTTTTGCCTTACTATACTGTGACGTTTTGGGCCTGACTATACTATGACGTTTGTTGCCATTTTTTGCCTTATTATACTATGATGTTTTTTTGAAATTTTATGCCATACAATACTATGACGTTTTTTTACATTTTTATGCTCTACTATAATATGACTTTTTTTGGCATTTTTTTGCCTTACTATACTGTGACGTTTTGTGCCTGACTATACTATAACGTTTTTTGCCATTTTTATGCCTTATTAT
>NW_019524324.1:0-47949 GCF_002814215.2 Seriola lalandi dorsalis
ATGACATTTTATGCCTTACTATACTTTGATGTTTTTATGACATTTTATGCCTTACTATACTTTGATGTTTTTATGACATTTTATGCCTTACTATACTTTGATGTTTTTATGACATTTTATGCCTTACTATACTTTGATGTTTTTATGACATTTTATGCCTTACTATACTTTGATGTTTTTATGACATTTTATGCCTTACTATACTTTGATGTTTTTATGACATTTTATGCCTTATTATACTATGACGTTTTCATGACATTTTATGCCTTTCTATACTATGATGTTTTCATGAGATTTTATGCCTTACTATACTTTGATTTTTTTTATGACATTTTATGCCTTACTATACTATGACTTTTTATGCCTTACTATGCTGTGATGTTTTTATGACATTTTATGCCCTTGTATACTATGACATTTTTATGACATTTTATGCCTTACTATACTATGACATTTATATGACATTTTATGCCTTACTATACTATGACATTTTCATGACATTTTATGCCTTACTATACTTTGATGTTTTTATGACATTTTATGCCTTACTATACTTTGATGTTTTTATGACATTTTATGCCTTATTATACTATGACGTTTTCATGACATTTTATGCCTTTCTATACTATGATGTTTTCATGAATTTTTATAACTTACCATACTATGACTTTCATTTGACATTTCATGCGATTACTATACTATGACTTTTTATGCCCCTACTATAATATGACGTTTTTATGAAATTTTATGCCTTACTATCCTATGACGATGTTTGCCTTACTATACTGTGATGTTTTTATGACATTTTATGCCTTACTATAATATGACATTTTTACGACATTTTATGCCTTACTATAGTTTGATGTTTTTATGACATTTTATGCCTTACTATTCTATGAGTTTTTATGCCTTACTATACTATGACTTTTTTATGACATTTTATGCCTTACTATATTATGATGTTTTCATGAATTTTTATAACTTACCATACTATGACTTTCATTTGACATTTCATGCCTTACTATACTATGACTTTTTATGCCCCTACTATACTATGACGTTTTTATGAAATTTTATGCCCCTACTATACTGTGATGTTGTTACGACATTTTATGCCTTACTATACTATGACTTTTTTTGCCTTACTGTACTATGACTTTTTTATTACTTTTTATGCCTTACTATACTATTATGTTTTCATGACATTTTATGCCTTACTATACTATGACATTTTTATGAAATTTTATGCCTTACTATACTATTATGTTTTCATGACATTTTATGCCTTACTATACTATGACATTTTTATGAAATTTTATGCCTTACCTTACAATGACATTTTTCTGACATTTTATGCCTTACTATACTATGAAAATTTTATGAATTTTTATTGCTTACTATACTATGGCGTTTTTCTGGCATTTTATGCCTTACTATACTATGACATTTTATGCCTTATTATACTATTATGTTTAATGACATTTTATGCCTTGCTATACTATAACATTTTTATAACATTTTATGCCTTGTTATACTATGCCGTTTTTCTGACATTTTATGCCTTACTATGCTATGACGTTTTTATAACATTTTAATCCCTTCTATACTATGACGTTTTTATGACATTTTATGCCTTACTATACTGTGACGTTTTAATGACATTTTATGCCTTAATATACTATGACGTTTTCATGAATTTTTATAACTTACCATACTATGACTTTCATTTGACATTTCATGCCTTACTATACTATGACTTTTTATGCCCCTACTATACTATGACGTTTTGATGAAAATTTATGCCTTACTATCCTATGACGTTGTTTGCCTTACTATACTGTGATGTTTTTATGAAATTTTATGCCTTACTATACTATGACATTTTTATGACATTTTATGCCTTACTATACTATGACATTTTTTGCCTTACTATACTATGACTTTTTTATTACTTTTTATGCCTTACTATACTATGACGTTTTTATTTTATGCCTTACTATACTATGACGTTTTTATGAAAATTTATGCCTTACTATCCTGACGTTGTTTGCCTTACTATACTATTATGTTTAATGACATTTTATGCCTTACTATACTATGACGTTTTCATGACATTTTATGCCTTGCTATACTATGATGTTTTCATGACATTTTATGCCTTACTATTATTTGATGTTTTTATGACATTTTATGCCTTACTATACTCTGACTTTTTATGCCTTACTATGCTATGACGTTTTTATAACATTTTAATCCCTTCTATACTATGACGTTTTTATGACAGTTTATGCCTTACTATCCTATGACGTTGTTTGCCTTACTGTACTGTGATGTTTTTATGAAATTTTATGCCTTACTATACTATGACTTTTTATGCCTTACTATACTATAACGTTTTTATGACATTTTATGCCTTACTATACTATGACATTTTTTGCCTTACTATACTATGACTTTTTTATTACTTTTTATGCCTTACTATACTATGATATTTCACGCCTTACTATACTATTATGTTTAATGACATTTTATGCCTTACTATACTATGACGTTTTCATGACATTTTATGCCTTGCTATACTATAAAATTTTTATAACATTTTATGCCTTGTTATACTATGGCATTTTTCTGACATTTTATGCCTTACCATACTGTGACATTTTATGCCTTACTATGCTATGACCTTTTTATAACATTTTATGCCTTACTATGCTATGACGTTTTTATAACATTTTAATCCCTTCTATACTATGACGTTTTTATGACATTTTATGCCTTACTATACTGTGACGTTTTAATGACATTTTTTGCCTTTACTATGACGTTTTCATGAATTTTTATAACTTACCATACTATGACATTTCATGCCTTACTATACTATGACTTTTTATGCCCCTACTAGACTATGACGTTTTTATGAAAATTTATACCTTACTATCCTATGACTTTGTTTGCCTTACTATACTGTGATGTTTTTATGAAATTATTATGCCATACTATACTATGACTTTTTATGCCTTACTATACTATAACGTTTTTATGACATTTTATGCCTTACTATACTATAACGTTTTTATGACATTTTATGCCTTACTATACTATGACGTTTTTATGAAATTTTATGCCTTATTATACTATGACATTTTATGCCTTACTATACCATAACATTTTTTGCCTTACTATACTATGACATTTTCATGACATTTTATGCCTTACTATACTTTGATGTTTTTATGACATTTTATGCCTTACTATACTTTGACGTTTTTATGACATTTCATGCCTTACTATACTATGATGTTTTTATGACTTTTTATGCCTTACTAAACTGACATTTTTGACATTTCATGCCTTACTATACTATGACATTTCATGCCTTACTATACTATGACATTTTCATGACATTTTATGCCTTACTTATACTATGAAAATTTTATGAATTTTTTTTCGCTTACCATACTATGACGTTTTTCTGGCATTATATGCCTTACTATATTATGACATTTCATGCCTTACTATTCTATGACATATTTATGACCTTTTATCCCTTAATATACTATGACATTTTTATGAAATATTTATGCCTTACTATACTATGACGTTTTTATGACATTTTATCCCTTAATATACTATGACATTTTTATGAAATATTTATGCCTTACTATACTATGACGTTTTTATGACATTTTGTGTCTTACTATATTATGACATTTTATGCCTTACTATACTATGACGTTTTTATGATGTTATGCCTTGCTATACTATGTTTTCATGACATTTTATGCCATGTTATACTATGACGTTTTCATTACATTTTATGACTTACTATACTATGACATTTTATGCCTTACTATACTATGACGTTTTTATTACTTTTTATTCCTTACTATACTATGACATTTTTATGAAATTTCATGCCTTAATATACTATGTCGTTTTGATACCTTTTTACGGCCTACAATACTAAGTCGTTTTTAGGACTTTCCATGCCTTTAATATACGATGTGTCTTTTATGATTTTTGTTTATGACTTACTATATTATTTAGTTTTTATAACTTTTTATGCCTCACTATATTATTTTGTTTTTATTATTTTTCATGCCAGCAAGGCTCTAGAGTTGCAAATTAACCTAATGTGTATATGCTTGGATTAAGGAGTAAGCTGGACTAACCGGAGAGGACCCACTAAAGACAGATATAAATAAAATCAATGTGTAAGATTGGCCACAATAAAAGCAGTGGATTATTCATCATGACTCCGATAATTAACTTACCTCAGTGAAAAGATGAAAGTACACCTCTCAATATTTCACCAACTCTCCAGGAAAGTAGGGCTCCTGGCATCTTCAAAGCTGTAAATCTCTGCAGAGAACACTAAGTGGTGTGTCACAGATGCTAGACTGTGTTCACAAATGAATATTTATGACAGTGAGAACCATAACAATTAGCATTAGCTTTCATCAGGATTCTGGGTTAAATCACTCCACTCATGAGGCTCCTCAAAGCCTCTGAACAGTAAAACACTTAACTGACAAGGAGGATGGGCCACTACAAAACAATCTTGCTGCAGAAATGGCAAAATAAGCATGGCTGCTTTAAAATACAGAAATGAACCACTGAGTGTCACAAGTATTGTAATAATGTTGTGAACTTGCCATATTTATTTGACTTCAAATAGTAACAATCTCAATAGATATCACATTCTTTGTGCTTTTTTTTAAACTATAGATGTTCTTTAAAATAACAACCCACTTTCTCCCTCTTCTACCTACCAATATTACAGAGTATGTACTGTATACCAATAATCAAGGAATTATTTAATCTTATCGTTTCATAACTCATGGGAGTTCAAACTAAAACTTTGGGAAGCTACATCCAATTAAATGGGACAAGAGTGAGTAGAATGATTCCCCGGAAATTTATATGTTTTGTTTTCCAAGAACTTTCCTAAGCTGTTTCACTACCATCTGCTATTTGTTTTAACTTTCCCCAGCTGCAAGTTGCTCCTCTGTTTCCTTTGTGCATGATGCTAACATGTTTGAGTGGTTCGGGTGGAAATCCTACTTTATTATCAGTCCACAGGATCAAAACTACATTTCTGAGGGAGAGATTGTTAGGAACAGTAATTATCTGCAGCTGGAGCTTGTATGTCGTCACAGTGATGTCAGTTGGTGCTCATCACTGACCTCAACCACTGAGACTGTGGCTGCTTCTTAGGCTGTGTAATTATTTAGACTAAAACAGCAAATCTTTTGTGAATCAGTTGTTGCAGCTCAAACTTTTGATTGAAACGGTTAAGACTGGGTGTATTTTCAACTGCTTTGGTCCAGACTGAAATAGTATTAGATGGATTGCCATGAAATTTGTGGCATGTGGTAATTTTCCTCGACTTTGATGGAAAACGTCATGAGGTCAAGATAAGAGGTGAAAGACTCAGGAAAAGACAGCTGTGGTGCTGGGAGAATTCGAGTGCACTTACACTAGGCTAAATAATTATACAGCAGTGGATGTTATTGACATGAATGGTGCATCCCTTTTGAATGTTGCGGCTGCGAGGAATTGTGGGATGGCATTATCTACTTTTCTTTTGTAAAGGATGGTCCAGTGTCCCTGTGCTTAAGGAGATAAGAATGGAATCTCTGAAGCACCTTTCCTTAGCATTTAAAGAATTTAACCAGCTCCCATTAAGGCTGCCACTCTGATTAGAAGATCAATAGCAAAATATTTGTCAAATATTTTGACATTTGAATAATTGTTTCGGTCATTTTTCAGTCAAAAATGGTGGGGGAAAAAATGGCAAAATGTCTCTGGTTCCAGTTGCTCAGATGTGAAGACTGGCTACTTTTATAAACCAAAATATAATATAAACTAAATAGTTTGGTTTTGGACTGTTGATCAGGCAAAAACATTTGAAGATGTGACCTTGGACTCTTTGGCATTTCATAGACATAGTTGGTGTTGAGTAGAAACCTCTGGTTTGACGAAAAAAACCTCAAGCACAATGTTCCTGCATGAAGTAAACCAACACTACAGTATGATGTGTTTATGGATGTATGCATTCTGTGTATACTGTACTTGTTGGTTCTACTTCTGACCCCTGAGCTGCCCGAGTTATTTTTAGAAGTAAATATTAGCAGCTGATTGTGCAGTTGTATTTGGTTCAGGACGCTAACAAGGTGTTGGGGGCAGCAGATGACGCCGGTCTGGCGGACATTCAAGTGTTGGCAGTGCAGGATGTTCTGACAAACGCATACTGCAGCTACAAAGTACTGTGTCTGAGGGCTGAGGCATCTGCTCAGTGCACACATGGGTGAATCTATTTGCAGAAACACACACTATACACACTCTGAGACACTCCAGTGACACCAAACTTCACACACTTTGTAGACTCACTCGCTCAATTAGTCATTCAGAATTTATAGTAAAATTTGACAAAAATGTCCACTACCAAGATTCATGACTGGAAAAAGAGGCTTCTAGCATGACTATTAGTTATCTAATTAGAATGTATAATTGAATATGAATATTAAATGACAGCATGTCTGGACTAAATAGTATCATTTCCCCAAATCAGAGTCTAGTTAATAATCACATTAAAGTTTTAATAATCATAAATTTGAATAATGACATGGTACAAAGCAGCATGGGTTTCCATATTGCCTGGATTAGTACTATCCAGTCATCAGTCTTTGTGCTAATCACATATACTAAACACCACTTTCTCAAACAATCTGTCCAAGAAATAAGAGAGTATTACAGCCAACTCTCTCGCTGTTAGTCACTTTCTAGTATATAAACTTTTCAAAGTCAAGGGTGTTATGGGATACCAAACACTGACTGAAAGTCTGTCATGCTGAATACAGTATCTCTCCACTAACAAATGCATCATCTGTGCTGCTCAGGCCCTCCCCAACAATTTGTCTGCATCTAAGAGAGCTATTTTAGTTTGTTCCAAAGCAACCCTCTGGCTGTCATTTCCCAGAAAACACACATAAAAAAAAAACAATTCATGAATGAGTCCCTGAATAGAGATTAATGAAAAGAATTCCATTTTCAGTTCATTGTGCAGAACAAATTCATCTCTCTGTCCTTGGCCTCCTGTAGAGAGAGAGTTCAATGTAAAGCTACAATGCGCTGATAGGAGACACAAGTAGGGAAATAAGAATGAGGGAGGAAGGGAATTGTGCAGCAAGGAACTCTTCTTACACTTAATTCAAACCTTTTTCAGCTTCAGTTAATTGTTGATGTACCGTTTCCACATTGAGGTCTTGTTGATTGAAGTGTAAATGGCGTGTAGTGTAAATAGCATGGTCAGCCTTTTCTGTAGCTCTGGTGAATCTTAATAGAACATACAGTAGTAGATGTAAAATGACTTCTTATCATAAATTGGTACATTATTTTATCGTATATTTAATATGGCTGCAATGATCACTGCATTTATTTTATCAAGGTAAAATAACACACATTTGGCTGTCAGATTAATTGATAGCTGAAATAATTGTTGTTTATATAATTCACACAAAAAACAGTGACAAAATGACACGTTGTGGTTTTATTTTATGGCCTTGTGCAATGACTTTCTGAAGTCACCACTAGTTGTGGTTAAATGTATTTCACAAAAATGTCAAACTATTACTTTGCAGTAGAGTATTTGTCTGTTAGCGTCTTTCTTTCTTATCTAAAACTGACCATGAAAACTACACATTTTACACAAGATAGGATTTTAAGTGGCACAAAACGCATCTATTAGCCAAATATTTTTCAGTGCATAATTAGGTACTTCACCTTTAGTGGCAAGAACTTTTGTCGAAATCCTTCCATATTCCTCATTTTATCCCTTTTTTTTTTAAAATCCAGCAACCCTGAGAGAAAATAACTGTCTAACAAACCATGACAGTGTGCTGACAAGACCTGAGAGCGAGGACGAGAACATAAGGAGCGCGGAACAGGAGTTTAAAATTAAGTCTTAATTTGAAGGGCTTCATTCCAAAAAATGAGAAGTTCACTACCTTAAAAATATGACAAAATAGCAGCAGGCAAGAGATGTCTCTCTAAATTATTTTGGATGTTGTTCAGCAACTTTAAAACACTTCTGTGTCAGATAGTGACATCCAAGGTGCGCTGTGTTTGTCATGTTTGTTTTGAGAACTGCGTAAGATGACATTGTTGTCCCAGAATACATCAGAGGGATTTTATCCAAAGGTGGTAGTAGGTGGGTTTAGGATGGAGGATAAGGAGACTGAACCTGTCACTTCACTGTTTTTGTCATAGGAAAAGGAAAAACAAAGCTGGCTTGTGTCTTTATTACCTTCTATTTGTGGTCTGGCATTTTTCTCTGTGCTGTTGTCTGTAGTTGATGCAAATCAGTCATTCTCACAGTATGGCATCAACATTAGACCAGACATATGGTCAAATAAAGAGATAATATATCACAGTGCATTGTGCTGTAGGTGGAAATGAACTGCAGATGAATGTTTGTTTGCTCACAGCTGAAAATGTGCATGTTATGTTGTAAAATTACAGTTTTTATCAAAAGGAGGAATAAGTTATCTTTTTTTTTTTACAGAAACTTTACAGCAGCAAGGAAAATCACCAAAATAGTTTAAATGTTGAGTAGTTGTGTCTGTAGTGCTTATAGAACACTATAAAACATGGTCATGTCAAAATGTTAAGTTTTTGCCTGTGAGATGATTTATTAGAGTTAGAGCTGAAGCACTTAACGTTGAAGTGTCAGCTAAATCTCAAAAAGGGTTTGAAGCATCAGATCAAATGTGAGCACTGAAAGGAGCCGAGGTGTCAGTTGGAAGTGAAAGTCCGGAAAGCAGTCAAACTCTCATTTCAAGAGTATGAGATGAAAGCAGCTGAAATGTCAATCGACATGTAGCAGGTGAAAGCAGATGAAGTGCGACTTTTTGAAAATAATAGAACTGTAAGTTAAGTAAGAGACAAAAGCAGGTGAAATATCAGTTAAAGTTAAAGTATATCCTCTGAGGATGCTTGACGTTTGTGTGCTCTGTAAGCAGTTTACAGTGTCAGTTGCAGTGTAAGCAAAGCTGGAGTGTACTGTATCTGCTATTGCATTATGGCTTTTTCCTGAAGGAATAATATACCAATATCATCTGCAGTACATCTGCAGTACCTCTACAGTACCAAAATCTTCAACAGTAGCCTGTAATTAATGCAAAGCATAGTCACATTTTCCCAGTGTTATCTAATTAGGCCCAACAGAAGGTCAAGTGAGGAGATAATATATCACAGTGAAGTCTTTGTACTGTTTTCTTTCTTTGGCTGGCTTGAAAACAAAACATTGTGCTTTTGTTCCTTCCTTTGTCTTAAATCACTGGGGAGTTGAAAATGTGAGTAGATGGAGCTGACAGTGTTTTGAAATCAAATAACATTTAAAGCAGATCTCCACTGATAAGCCAGTTATTCCCTATAAACACCGCTGTCCTGGTCGGGACAGCTGGAGGACGACTGTGGCAGAGAGATAGTGATGGCTCTTCCCCCTTTGTTACACATTGACTTGTCTTGCCAAGTCAGACAGCAGCCCCAACATTTATGTTTCTGCTGTGCTCGACTTGCCAGGGACTTTAGGAGCAGCAAAGGAAAAAAAAAAAAAAAAGAGTGGGGGTGGAGGGGGTTATTTGTAGCGGTTGTCCTTCGCTATCAGTCTCAGGTGCATTTAAATAGACAGTGAGCCTCACATTTATGTCCCCGGGCGAGGTCAGGCGAGCGCAAATGTACAAATTGTGCCCTTCGCTTTTGCCCTTCTTTTCATTACAATGCGTTAGCTGAGGTGAATAATGGTCCTGCAGGCTGTAGCCCAGATAACATTTACACTTAATATTTAAGCTCACACACTGTTCTTTTTTAAGGTGTCGGTAAGATTAATGTAACCAGATCTCTGACATTTGACTACCATTTTTCAAATTAGTATTAAATGTCAATCATGTCAATAATGCATGCTGATTCTATTTAAAGCCAATGAAAAATCACTTCGAGCCATCAGACTGAAATTAGGATTCAGACTACAGCAGGTAGAGCTGAATCATTTGGGGAGGATGATATTAAATCTTGCTTTGTTGGCCTGTCAACGTGAGAGAGGTGCAACTCTAAAACCCCATTACTCATATTCTGGTCATGATTGCTGGAACTTTCCACAACCCTGAGACGTCCCCTTTTAATTAAATCGGTAATGAATTTCCTGGAAGCAAATACCGAAACAAATGTTAGCAGCAAATGAGTCCGGCTTCCTTCCTTTTTGTTAGTCACTACAGGTTGTTTCCTCCAAAGGTCACTATAGATACCCGCTGCACAAATCAAACAGTCAGACATTGGTGTTTTGTAAATAATTAAACAAAAAAGGCCAATAAAAAGGACACAACAACTGTGATTGATTTAAATGTACAAAGTTGCACAGGTCTTTTATCAGTATTTGAAAATATTCAACAATGAAAGTTAAATCAAACAGTAAGAATAAGTAATAACAATAATTAATATCAGCAATAACTAGACTTAAAATCAGAACTTTTTAGTTTTTTTTTTCTTTTTTACTGAAACACCTGAGGGAAGCAAATCAAAAGAGAACCCAGAAATAAAAATAACCACTGAATTTTAGAAAAAGAAAAAAAGATCACAAAATAAAGTCAAGACAAGCTCATACAGGGGTCACTCACTTCATCTGTATGTACAGCACATTCACTCTACAACTGTGCAGGACAGCAGTGATGAAAATGAAAACTCGTCTCCGCAGTCGAACAGCCTTTAACATCAGTATTGGCAGCTGTATGGAATTCACATGTAAAGGCAGAGTGAAGCAGAAAACTACAACAGAAACAGGAAAACCCATTTGGAGCTAGCTGGCAAATGCCTTCTTTTTCCTTTATGCTTGTATTACAGTCACAGAACTGACAGAACTCCATTTGTTACTCTGATTTGAAAGGCTGAGAGGACTGAGAAAGCATTGTCCTGTTCAAAAAGTAACCCAAGCATACAGTGGAAACACAACCCAACATCATTTTTCTTTTTTAAAAATGGTCCCTGGATGTATAAGACACTGCCACCTTTCCTGACACCACCTGACTTTAAAAAATTCATTCAAGCTTGTTTCAGTAAGAAACATGACATCAACATTAGTTTGCAGGGGGACTCGAGAATCACATTTCATGTTTGTCTGTACATTAATCAATATTCATTACAATTCAGTCCTCATAGTAAACTTTACTTTCTGTCAAATCTCACCAAAAACACATTACTGGAAAAGAGGGAAATAGAAATGCAAAGAAACCTTTGGTCAAAGAGTGTACTCACAAAGGAAAAAATGCAATGACAAGATCAGAGGAAATCATTCATCACTCAAGATTAACGAAACAATGAAATCAAAGAGCAAAACTCAAGTGGTTTTCTATATGTTTCTCTCTCTTTCTAACAATATGGCCCATAGTTCAACCCTCCTCCCATACATTTGGGTCTGTAAGTTATACTGGTTTCCTCACAGAGGAAAGAAGGAAAGAAAAAGGTGCTCTTTTCATGAAAGTCATGTTTGTCTCGATTGTCCACAAAAAAGAAGTGCCAGCAGGAAGTAACCCCGGCGAAAGGATATACAATCACAGCATAAAACGACAACATCCTTTACTGGAAAGGAATTGCGAGTCCGTAACACGCTCCTGAAAAGACTCTGAACCTGCATTGAATTGGTGTTTGTTTTTGTGTGACTGTGTGTGCACATGACCTGTGCAGGTGTGTATGTATCTGCCTCTGTTGTTGGGTTGTCTTCAGTCTTATTCAGAGACTGTCTTATCCTGTGTTGCTTCGTCCTGCAGGCAGCTCTTACGGATGATGGGCAGTGGGTGGGCTTCTGTGTTGAAGACCCAGTCCTCCAGTGGGAGAAGGTCATCGTCAGAGAAGAGCAGGTACAGATACCTACACAAGCATAAGAAAACATCCATTTAGTTTAATCAAAATCTAGGCTCACTGAATACTTTACCTCTGCTTTCTGTTTCTATGTGGCCAATGGGCCACACATCTTTCATATACTGTAAATGTCACTAAAATATTGGCAATGTTTTTTTTTTAAAAAAGCTTCTGGCAACGGTCCTAAGGATGAGTGTGAGGAAGAGTAGGCAGTCAGACAAGATTATATAGTTGCTCCACTCATCCCTGAAGCCTCTGCTGCATCACTTGAGTGGTGAGCCAGCAGGTGAATCCTCAGGTGTGTTGTTGTTGTTGTTGTAAAGTAAGTCGGCTGCATATTACAAAGTCGACAAACAGCCTTACTGTGTTGGTAGTTTTGACATCTATGCTGTAGAAATTCAACACTCTTACTGTGACGCTTTGCTCGCTAGTGTCTCATGTTATTTATTTGCTTAGTTTACAGATAGGTCAATAGGACATGCAACGGAGAGCGCCCTCTACCAAGGAAAACTAGTTCAGTCTGATGCACTTACAGACTGTAAATTGAATATTTAGCTTCAGCCAGTAGCTGGTTAGCTTAGCATAAAGACTAGAGAAAGGGGTAGGGGGGGTTAGCAAAATCCACCTACCAGCACCTCTAAAGCTTAATGACTAATATGTTATATCTTGTTTGTTTAATCAGTGAAAACGTTGTGGTTTTGTTGGATAATTTCTTGACTAGGCAAAGTAACCAGCTCCTCCCTGTGATGAAAGGACTCCAGTAAATCACTGAGCACAGCCAAGAAATAGTCCCGTCACCCACAGTCCTGTCATTTTTACCACTTTGGTTTTTGTACAAATTTACAAATGAGATGACGTGTGATTTTAGTGAGCTTTACAGGTGCTGGAGGACAGAGCCAGGCTAGCTGTATTCCTCCTGGCCATAGCTTCATATTTGCTGCACAAACATGAGAGTGGTATTGATCTTCCCATCTAAAAGGTGTAAATGTGCTTTCTGCAGTAACACGATTTCTTTGATGTAGAAAAGAAACCAAATTTTAGCTCCTAGATTTGTACAGGACAGTGTAGCTCTTTGCCACTTATACACATAGCCAGGTTTTTAATCTGCATGAGTGAAGATAAAGAGAGTATCACATTGGTAGCAAAACAGTGGAATGAAAAGAAACTGTAGCTATACATCAACAGGGAGGTACAAAGAGGGAATTTGTCAGAAAAAGGCTGTAACTTTGAACAATACCCACTTGATTTGTGTAACTCACATAAGCTTTAGATAATGTTTTAAATATATTTTTGCACCAAACGACTGTGGATTTTGTCCCCCACTTACATGAAAATCAATTTAGGAAAGCACTCTTAATGACCAGTGTGAACAAAGAATCATTACAGTAATTACAACCTATTTCAATATAAATGTGGGCACTTGAGTATTGTTTTAAGACCGACTTCAGAAATTGTGAACCTATCTGAATAACATTGTGTCTTGTGTGCATGTTCACAGTGGGCGATACTGCTCCATCTCAAAACTGTTTCTGACACACTACCTTTTTAACAGGAGAAGGTAGAAAATCTTGCTTCAGATACATTCCACATTTTCTTCAAGAACTAATCTGAAGGTAAGGTCATCTTATTATCTTTTACAGCTGTGTTTCTGTATCTGCACAAAAGCCAGTAAACCAGAATTTAGTTTTTTCATTTTTAGAATTGTCACTTAAATTTGAAAGTGAATACACATTAGGAAGAGTGTTATACAAGTTGATGCAGCAGCACAGTCTGGTCTTTAAAGTCACCCTGTCTTCAGGAGAGAAAGGGCTCTTTACTGTCTTTTAACCGGCACGATGTAGCACCCTGAATGGTTGCCGTTGCTTAATGACCCAAGAATGAGGAGAAGTAAAATTGAGGTGTTTAACTGCTCGCCATCTCTTTGCCATCCACATTTCTTTTACAAGTCAATAGACGAAAATTACATTCCAAGAGTGATTGGAAACACCTCAGATGATTCCTCAGCACTGAAGGAGAGATTGTGTCTGTCTGACAGCGGGAGTACACTTCACACACAGAACGGATAATAGGCAAAGACGAATCCTCAGCATTCAGTATTGGACTCTATTTTACTCTCCATATCGATAATGGTTTATGAATGCAGAATGTGAAATGCCATTTGCTGCTTTCTGTTACCAAGGGAGATGTGGAGAGGAAATAGGACTTACTTGAGTGTCTCTGAGAGGAAGAAGCTCTGCTGCATGTTATCGTGGCTGACTGTCATGGTGTAAACGTCTCGGATCCCAGAAAAGCCAGACTCCACTCTGCAGTGCTCCTCGAGGGCCTGACAGGAAACGGAAAGAGCAGGTTTAAATGTGCAACTGTAACTTTTATTTATGGCCAAGGTAAAGACCACTTCTTGCAGTTGTCAGCTTGATCGTACAAATTCAGTGAATAAGCATTAATTTGTTCATGTACATTTAATCAGCCTTTTCGCTTCAGCACTGTGACAGAACAAAATATTTTACATCTTGCATAGAAGAATTCTCAGGCCATCCATTCATACATTATGGTGCAAAAAGAGACCAAATTTGTGTGCATGTACATCCAAAGAAACTGTAAATGTTGAAGCATGTCAAGCCCTTCAGGTGGCGACACAATTGAAGCCCAAGCAATGCTAAATCTGACAAGAGCTAATGGAGAGTGGCTGAGCTAGCCAAGCGGATTAGCACATTATTACCCCAGCTACAAAGGGCTGGCTTATACGTGCTAATTAACAAAGACCCCAACGTGTTAATACTCAATGTTCATGAAGAGAAGCGTTGTGCACTGCTTTCAACCTTTGTGCCCGATAATTAAAGGCCTGTCAAACTCGTCAGCCTGATCTCTCCACTTCTGTGCGCACTAAATTAATGCTAGATCTATCATGCCAGCCCTCTACAGTTTACTGCAGCTAATGTCCTGTCTATTGTCGTATTAATAGTGGTGCTCCCTGCAGAACCTTCACCCTGCTAGTGGGGTTGCTTGATCTACACGCTAATGTATCGTGCCACACAATATCAAGGAAGCTGGTCGAGGGTAATTAAGGGTGTTAAAGGGGCTTGACATAATAGGTGACTACAATTATATAAAATCTGAGTCGTAGCCACTCCTAAGAGAGAAGTATAGGGTACAAAATTATACTGTAACCCATTTTATCTCCCACTTAAATATAACATGGAATTATTTTTGTACCGAATTAGCCTGAATATAAGGCAACTCTTTTTTCCAAGACACTATATCTGAACAAGTGTAGGATGTATTTTAGACTATTCATGCACAACAGTAGATGTTCTCTTTAAATGGAGAGAGTATTGGTCTGCTACTGTTACATTACCCATTACGTTAAAAGAGTGCTGGATTATGGGTTGGTTGTAGCCTTAATGTTGCCAGAGTAATGACTTTCTTCAAGTCTGTTTACAGGTTGCAGAAGGTTGCGCTTTTATTCCACCTCGCTGCTCTCTATAAAAGGTTATTCTAACTAAACATTTCTGATGGCTCCTGTAACTGAAGAAATTCCTGATGAATGAAAACAAGGCAAAAGTGTCTGTTCATTATCTTTGCTGCACATGACTGATTTACAGGACTAAGACTTGGCCTAAATTTTAACATTTTGGAAAATAAACTAATTTGCTTTCTTGCTGAGAGTCTGATGTCTCTGTTCGTTACATTTAAAACTACAGCCAGTAGCTACTTAGCTTAGCACAAAGGCGAGAAAAAGGGGGAAACGGCACCTGTCTCTGTTTAAAGGTAACAAATATAAGCCTACCAGCACCTCTAAAGCTCATGTATTAATCATTAGAAAGAGATATCACTTTTTTAAATCAGTAAAAAAATTTAAGCATAAATATGACAAGAGAGGTTTATTGTGCTTGACCATTTCTTGGCTGAGACCAGTAACTTCCCAGAGTCTCCAGCTGGTTGTTTGTCAAAGCTAGCTCTTTAATATTCTTGATATATGTTTATAATCTGTCTATTTTCTTCATCCTGTAAATTTACTATGTTGCTTTTCCCCCTTTTTTCCCTATTGTTAATTTTTTTTTTTTTTTATTAGACTTTTCCTTTTTCTGATTTGAGGTCGTAAAGACAGAAGGTGTTGGATGGTGAACAGATTGTAAAGCTCACTGAGGCAAATTTATGATTTGTGACCTTGGCCTAAATGAATCAAATTGACTTGACTTGCTCAGAGGCAAGAAAAAATCCAGTGCAACCTCCTGTAAAATGTCAAATTGATGATTTTTATACTAGGGCCTTTGTACAGATAAAACAAATGAGATAAACCTTGTTAGTTAGTGGACTTTACAGGTACTGGGAGGCAGATTGGTCTAACTGCTACCTTTAGACAGAGCCAGGCCAGCTGTATCCCCTGTTTCCAGAGTTTGTGCTAGATATGAGAGTGGTATTAGTCTTTTCATCTAACTCTTGGCAAGAAAGCAAATAAGAAAGTTTCCCAAAATATCAAACTATTCCTTTAATTTGAACATGCACTTCCACTTTTATGAGATAAGTTAGTCTTCATCTCTGACGCCTTTTCTCTAATGGCATCTGAATGAACCTTTCCCGGAAGGACTAGTCTATTTTAAAGTCTTTTTTCAAAGCAGAGAAAGGGGGCTCATCTTCAGGTATTCAGGTCAGTAAGGGAAATGTCAATAGTGTATTTTGTGTCTTACCTCAACAGCCTCCCAACCCCACTCTCTGTACTTGGGGTCGTGGGTGAGTCTCCACATGTACATGTAGCTTTCGATAACTTCTGGTCGTAGGATGTAATATCTGTCGCTCAGTCTGGTTGCTGTGGCTTCAGCTCCGCCGTCAAATCTGAACGCCTCAGGTCCCAGTTTGGTGGCTGACCAGAGACACAGATGAAAGACAAGAGGACAAAAACATAAATCTTAGTCAGCTGACGGACATCAGCACTTATTCAACAGATCTGCAGTGCATTTCCAAATCTAAAATCCACATACCCTTCCTTTTTCTTTACACATGAAGCCTCTCTCCTTATTCTTCCTTTTACTTCCATCATACTTTTACAACTATTCAAGACTGCATGGCAAAAAGATCATATTCATGATACGGCACAAAGAAATCTGTCCTTGCCAGGCACAGCAACTTAAATTTAGAGACATTCTTAGAGTGAAGTTGCATTACGGCATGCAAGATCACTTTTCACAAATTTTATTTCTGCCTGCTGTGCTCACTTTGGTTATACTTTTCTTATTCTTGGACCTTATCATCTGTGATTTTAGTAAACCACTGGCCACTTGGAACATCGGACCGTGGTTGGAGGAAGCACGTTCTTTGAGGCCAGTGATGGTTTCTGAGTAGCGACATCCAGTTGGACCAATAAGACCAGAGTTTGAGAGTGAGCATGTGCACTCAAAACACAGAGACAGGGGAACAAATGGTTTTCCTGCTCCATACAAACCCACAGACTACATTATACACATATCACTTTAAATGAGGGAAAACAAGAGGACCTGTTAGTTTTGAAGTGACTGAAAAGATCAATTGAAAGGTAAACAATTAGCTAGACAAGGAGATACTGTAGATGAGACAGTAGCTTGAAGCCATTTGCAAGTTTGTTTTGGATAATGACAAGTTGTCTGTATTTTAAATTGTTTATACAGAAGTAACAGTGGTATAAGTAGAGATGCAGGCTGTAGATTTCTGCACAGTCTCAAACAATTCCCTGGACCTTTTATTATCCAATTTTTCCTGTGTTATATATTCTGACTCAAATCATACATGCCTGATATCCTCTGGTAAATCTTTATTAATAATTCCTAGGTTGTGGCTGAAGACCAGAGGGGACCGGGCCTTTGCAGTAAGAGTCCCTTAACTCTGGAATGACCTGCTGGAGGAGATCAGGCAAGCTGCATTCGCTTTTTGTAATTTCATCTGCTGGATTGCCTCTTATTTTAATCTTATTTCTTTGTATTGAATTGCACTATTATGTTCTTGCTATATAAATACCTGTTCTTCTTTAATTAATAGCTGTTTGCTGTTAATGGGAACTCAAAAATTCCTCCATGTTTAACTTTTGTCTCTATACATTCAGCACCACAAGCACAACAATGATTCAGTTGTTCCAAGTCGCAACCCCATTCTTTTTGGCATCTTCTTGAATGATGTCTTCCCCAAAAGTTCACATTAGACACATGGAGGGATGTCTCAATTCTTTAACCGCTATTTCAACCTCTAGACTCCACACCCTGTTTCCTGACAGGCTGTTGACTCTTGTGACCAGAATGCTAAGACTACTAATGGAGGATCATCAGTAACTCAGAGCAAAGGCAACACAATTGATTTTTCTACAAGTTCATCAGATGAATAACACTCGTGCATCAAACACAATTAAGAAGTTAGTCTCAGGATTTGTTTTACGTACCCTGGGAATTAAATAATAGCCTTTTGCACCAAAATCAATTTTATCATCTTAACATCCTGGATTTATTAACAAGCAATTTTAAATAAGTCTCAATCTTATCAAGCTCAAAGAGTACAGGAAATTATATCTAAAAAAGGATAACTAGGCCTTGGCAATCCTTATACAGCCATTGAACCTGTTATTAGACACACCCATGTTGTGCACAAGACTGAAAAATGATGTTCCCTAAAGTATAAAGGTTACTGTTGATTACAGTCATAACTCTGATAGAAATGTATATGTTTTGGCATAAAGAGGGAACATAAGGCCTGTAGTTGTACCTTTTGTGTAGATTGGAGCCACAAAGTCTGAACCAGTTGTGTGTACACAGCTTGTTGCAGTGATGCGGGGACCTTCAAATGCTTTGCACGGATAGAATCATTACAGCTTTTAAAAAATGAATAATTTGTCGAGGTTGTGTGAAGACCGAGTCAGGTACAGACCAAAACACACCTAAAATGGTGTACTACGGCAAAGGCATCCCACCCATGGGATGCTTTCATTTAAATCAGAATGTTAATTGGCTGTAAGGTTCCAGAAAATAACCTCTGCAAGCTTCATATGAAAATTAATAAAACTTTTCATGACTTCATACCATAAATTCTCCTATAAAGGTTGGGGATGAAAAACATTAAGGTGGAATAATCTGTAGCCTACTGGAACCTCAGATGGTACATTTCCACAGTACTAATTGTATCAGCACAACCTGAATACTCACCACTCTGCTTATCGTTCGAACAGAAATGTTTTCATACTGTGAATTTATTACAGTCTTTTCTTCTTTGCCAATGACACCCTATCATCAACTCAACACCTCCTGATGTTTCTTCCCATTAAACTCCTATAAGACTTTTAATGTGAAAATTCTGAAGGAGCTGTTGGGTTTCATTCATGGTATCTTATTTAGGTGAAGAAATTAATATCTGATGTGCTGTACTGATGAATTAGCGCTGTGGAAATTGAAATTATACTGAGTTTATCAACAGGAGAATTGGGGGACATTAGAAATGAAGGCATGTCTCTAATATTAGCCTCTCCCAAATACAGGCCTGGTTCTGTCTGCCACTGAGGTAAATAAAAGCCCTTACCACTATTTGAGAATTTATGGTATTTCAAAAGTTATTGATAAAAAGCTGTTGCCAGTAAACCATGCTTGCTCCCAAAATTTATGCTCATAGCCCCGTCTGCGTCTTTTTGCCGCCACAGAGGAGTAAATTTCACCAGGCAAAATTCTGTCCAAATGTGTTGTTATTTCCTCACTGAACACTAATGATTATAGATCGAATATTTTTTTTTCCCCCCTACATTTGAATGGTAGTTAGAGTCTAAAATAACCCAAAGTGATACATGCGGTGAGTCTGTTAAGTTGCTCTGCCGTACATCAGGTCATACATCTCAATAGTAGGAAAAAAAAGGCTATCACCACATCTCAATAACCTTTCCCTCTTCCTGATGCTTCTTTTGAGATCCCCAGTTTCCTGCACTGGGTTCAAGCCTGCGTCGGTCTTGCTGTGATGGCTGAGATCCAGAGGAGCAGCAGAAGGAGAGCCTTGATGGTATCAGTATTTAAAGACAGCTAAGTAGCAGCCACTTTGCTCACATGCAAGAGGAAATCTCACTACTCTCTCTCTCCTGCAGACAGCTAATCCAGGAGCTGCTAAGCACCATCCAGTTCCTTTAATGAGTAAAGAGAAACCTGCTGGATGACTATGAAAGAGAAAGCCAAAGAAGCCTTTTGGGCCTGCAGATCAAAAGTATTCCAACTGTATCATGGAAACTGTTATGTTATGAGTCACATCAGCTTATTGAAGAAGCGAAGGCGAAAAAAATAAAAATCCTTAAGGATGAATCCTTACAGCCCACCCAACAGTGGAGGAGACAATAAAAGCTTGAAATTAGCAGAGGAGATTATTGTCAGGGCCAAGACAGATGCCAGGGAAGAGAGAGCAAACATGGGTCTTCCAAAAAATAAATGTGAGTAGGATTGCTTATATATTCATCCCTTTTTTCACCCTCTTTCTTGCATTTTTCTCCTGAGTATATCTTTATCCTGTGACTGCAGCCATGTCTTCCACTCTCCCTAATTTATAGGTTGGAACTGCAGTAAATTTGCCCGTGGATTTAGTTTTTATCGCAATGTTCCTTCTTCCATACTCAATCCCCTTTTTCATTCTTTCTCCTAAATTACAACAAACTGATTATCAGTATCCAACACACTTAGAGGCACCTCCACATCTGCTGCTTACAGCTGTGAGACGATAGAGAATAATTGGGAAGTTTAATTCTTCACCGCTCCTTATTAGGCCTGTCGTCTCTCTGTTGAGGTGAAGAAACAATTCCCCTTTTGAGCCAGGGCAAAATTAAAATGCTTGAGGCCCTTTTAATTTACTATATGCTGTTCTCCTAGACTGTTCATTTTCTTCTGAATGCTACCATGACCCCTCTTAACAAGGCAGATACAGTATACTATGATGGTAATGAACCAAAGCATTTCACCGCCATGTACTATAATGAAAAAATACTGAGAAACACCAAATAGGAATTACTTATAATGAAATTTTTAGCAAAGCTAGCTGCACGGTCAGACCAAAGGATCTCAACAGCCACTAAACTTGGTACAGACATTCACAGTTTCTGGATGATGACTCCTATGTTAGTATGCTGACATAAGCATTTAGCTCAAAGCAGTGTCACAGACTCAAGTGTTGTTGGATGATAGTAAGCAAGATGATAACATCATCATGTAATGTCACAAATATTTTCTACTCAACCAGACTGTCTCCAGAACGAAAAAGAAAGACCTCTCACCTAACACCCACCCCAGCAAACCCTGGGTAAAAAGAGCCTCTCCCATTGTAAAACAGATTATATGGATCTTTTGATTTGACATGGTACATTTAGAACAGAAACAGCAGGACCAGTCACCCACTGCCCTACTCCTACATGACAGTGAGTAGTATTGTTGACCATCTCAAGACAAAGAGTCTCTGCACACTCTAAATGCCCCTTCTCAACATCCCTGACATCTCTGCTCACCTGAGCGCGTGTAGCTCTCGTGGCATGTGTGCGTGATCTCGGCAGCCAGGTCCAGGTAGTGTTGCCTCTTCTCCGGAGCTCCGTCATCAGCCCCAATGCCGATCATTCCCCCAGAGAAACAGGCCAGGTGGCCCATCTTGTGATCCAGGATCCCACCTCTCCACTCAGCCATGTAGGTGAGGCCACCAGGTGACTTCTGTACCAGGTTGGCTTCAATCGCCTGCAGCAACACACACGGTCAAGAATGTTTTGTTAATTGTTGAAATGCTGTGTGCCATGTAATTTTGATTCTGTGGTGTAAATGCCATCAAAGGAACCCATGAAGAACCTATGTTTTTCACCAGTGGTTTTTTACTTTGTCTGCCCTCCACATTTTAAAATTCTGTACTTGTTCAAACTGCAGCAGCAAAGTTGTGCAGTTCAAAGTAATGTGTACTAATCTGGCCAGGCTTTCATGTAGCCGAACAAATTAAAAGGGAAAAGATTCCATCTGATCACAAGAGATTGTTTTGTGTTTCAGTTAATTACTGCCTGAGACCTGACAAGTGTCCACACCCAACACCTGCAAAGACAGTTGATCGTGTCCTTTTACGCCTCTGCGTTCAGGTATGCTTCAATACCCTCTTCCTCTTTGTGCTAAAATGCAATCACATTTAAATAAATTCAGCCATTTTCCTTTGATGAGGATATCTGAAACATTGTGTGATGATCACGGTGGTGTTGGTCTCTTTTCATTAAGGCCCTTAGAGTATATCTCATAAATGATTGAATTGTTTATCATCATTGTTATTATCAGTATTAACATTTCATACCACAACTATATCCAAACAGATGATCTACACTTAGATAAGAAACACTACACAAATTAATTTTGGTCAAAATAAGCTGAACACAGTTTGAAATGATTTCTTCGGGATAACTAGAATAACTAGAATTTTCTGTCATGCAGATAAAATTTAAAGTAACATAAGAACCTTTTCATTAGGCACAGTGGTAGCCAGAGCCCACCTGCAGTACTATACTGACCAAACCAGACACCAACATCTACCACTACACAACAGAACTTCAGTGAAGCTAGTTAATACACCAATTAACACACAGACTAGGCCGAGTGATGCAACTGATAGCGATAATTGAAGAAACCAGATTGAGCATTCAAGCAGAGACACGCGACTTCGCAAAGTCCCATTAGAGGTTATCTCTACACCACGTGTACGTGTGCAGTCATCACACACATTAGAGATGAATCCAACTGCTGCAGCTCTGTAAACGTCTGCATTTATATGTTAAATTATGTATGTTTTGTATAACACATGCTCTGCACAGATGGAAGTCAGACCTCCAAGGAAATCCATCTGATATGCTGTGAGAAACTGGTCCAATACAAATCCTTTTAAGGGAAAATACGCTGTTTTTCAACCTGTGCCTGAAGTTGCATTCACCCAGTCAGCAGAATGGGGAGAACAGGATAAACACCAACTCTCTTTTTTTCGAGAAATCATTAAAATGGATATTTTGCACATTTCTGTGTCTTTCTAGCTGTTTCCTGTCTTGGCTTTATAAGACAGAATACAGAAGGACATCTCATGAGATCATTTCTGAATGACTCATCATTTTCTCTCTCTCACAGATTCTGCTGTTCTCTCATGTCCCTCTCACCCACTCTGTCTGGCTTATCTTGCATTTAAAAGCAGGTCTGTGATATTCTGCAGTGACACCCCATAAAGTGCTTATAATTAAAAGTGTAAACTCCCTCTTGGATTTCAGGTCCAATCCTTCAGTCATTAATTTTCTTCTTTTTTTAAGAGCTCTTTCAGGGATGAGAACACACCCTTTCTCTGAAAACCAGCACTGTAGCATGTACTTCTCTTTTCAATAGTTCCCTCCCACCACTGCTGTTAAATAAAGATGCAACCTGCAAAAACATAAGACAAAACAAGGTAATGTGTAAAGTATGGAAGCTTCTAAATACCATGTTCTAAGGAAGTATTTTTCTTGTGGGCTGAGAATGATGATTTTCCTGCTAATTAGCTGTTGTATAATTGGAAAATGTTCTCTTTAATTAGTAGTCTACTTTTATTTGAATGCCAAAGATAATGAGTTGTGCTGTGCCTTCACCTTAGATCTCTGTATAAACATACAGTCTATAACTTAATCTGATAGTGAGGGGTCCTTGGCCATTTAAATACCAACTCACAGAGGGGAAGGGGAGTCTATAATTAATAGTTCTGCCTCTGGCTTGACCCTCTGATGAGAACTGAGGAAATCTCAATTGCAATTTTAAGTCATTGTCTGTAATATTGTAATTGTAGCCGGAGGGAATGTGCTTTGCTCTGACATTATCCCCATTAAAGAGGAAAACAGACAGCTTCTGATGTATCTTTATATATGTGTCTACCGTGCAGTGGGTTCATGTTCACAGACATTTTTCTGCAGATGGTGGGCTTACTTTTTACATTTCAGTATATGAATACACAAGCCAGTTGCCATCAAATCACATGCAGTACCAGGAACCTTTCCTCTTTATGTTATCTTTCTTTCTTTCACCTAAGACCACTGAGCTGATATAATCATGGCATGGTACTTAGAATAAAAAGTGGCCATTACATCTCTACACGTGATTCTGAATAAACGTCACTGAATTTCAATAGGAGAGAAACACCCTTACATCTATGCATAAAAACACTGGGTTTGAGCGTTAAAATTAGATTTTTGGTCATAGTGGAAATCTTAATAGGTCAGATCTGGTCATTTTTCCTGTAAAACGTCCAACAAGTGTGAGGTTAATGACTTTGATTAGTATTAAGGTCACAGCAGCAAAAGGTTAAGTATGCACAATAATGCATTCAATGTATGTCTTATGTATTAATTAAGGTTTAAGTGGTAAAATTATTTTTCAACTCCAGTAAGAGGACAGACAACATTCTTCTCTTCTACCTTTA
The DNA here is from genome assembly GCF_002814215.2 of Seriola lalandi dorsalis. Lineage (NCBI taxonomy): Eukaryota > Metazoa > Chordata > Actinopteri > Carangiformes > Carangidae > Seriola > Seriola lalandi. The sequence continues at coordinate 24,334 of NW_019524324.1, forward strand.
ATTTTATTTATTTGTTACCTGTTAACTCAATGCTCCCTCTTTTGCAAAAAATAATGCACAAGCATTGTGGTTCTTTCAATAAAAGTGCATAAACATGAGCAATATTAATGTATATTACCTTAACACCTATGTCTGAATGACAAAAAGCCTTCAGTTTAAAAGATAAATAAAGCTAGCAATGTTACATTTGTTCTGAAAAGGATTTCAAATATTGTATCCTTCCATTAGCTTTCAACTAATTTATCCCCTAAATATTTAAGCTACCTGATGTTCTCTTGAGTTTGTGTAAAACTGTTTGTCTTTTACTAGGCAAATGCCTTTAATTATTTTTATTTTATCTAACTGAGCTTTGCTTGAGTGGACCCATGTGTACAAGAATAGGTTTAAAATTTCCATACCTCCAGTGCGCTGTAGTACATCGTCTTGGCGTCGTCATCTGTCTTGTCTGACATCAGATATGATTTGATCAAGTACTCATAGAAACTATCCCCGAGGCCACCAATGGAAACATGATCTACAAGGGGGAAATAGGAGGTAAAAAGAGTTGAATGAGAATAATCAGCAGGGTGACACACAGGTCCTTAGTCAGGGTATCTACAGTCATTAAAAAGTCTTAAAGCATTGAATCCAGTTTCCTAAAAACCAACAAACAAACAAAAAATAAAAAACTGCTACTGCTAGCCACAGCATTTAGGAAGTTCATTGTCTCTGAATGGACGTAAATTAATTCATGATTCTTCATCGGTAATCCATCCATCTGTCACAAATGTGGGCCAGGTTGTATTGATTTAATTAATTATGTCATTTGGAATTACTTGTATCCAGCTGGGAAGTACTGAAACAATACGATAACAGTAAATAATTCTAGGACATATCGCCCCTACTGGCTTTCCATCATGCTTTCACCAGAATGATTGTGAAACAGGTATTAAATTGCTTTCTATGTAGTATTAAAAAGGTCTTGAAAAGTGTCACATTTAATTTGGTGAAGTCTGCAGAATCCCTGTTAATCCCATCACAAATCAAGTCTTACAAACCAACACATCTGACTAACTCTTGTTAAGCTTTCTGGATTCACAGTGTTGCAAAAGCATTTGTGTCTTTTGATAGAACATCTAAAATATGCAGCTCCGTTCTGACTGTTTGTCACCACTCTTGGCACGATGTTGAACCCACACACTCTCTGTTCACTTATTGTAGAAAATACTTTATTTAAAAGTTAAAACCTCAATTATGTAACATACTTCAATCTTGTGAGTGGAAATTGAAACAAGTGGCTATTGAGTTTCCTCCTGCTCGCTCCTAAGTCCACAGTCAAATTCATAAAGACGAATAGAATATTACAGTGGAGGCGTGCATGAGTCTTCTTCAATCCACTCATGCTCGTTGCGTGCACACACACCTTTGCCGACTCCCCCGCAAGGTTATCACGGTGCTGCTGTGTTTGTCCTTGACACAGACAGATGAGGGAGAGCTGTGAAGGCAAAGCTTTTCCCTTTGTGGCAATAAATGTATACAGTTTTGCTTCTCTGCAAGCTCACCCACAACAATTAGCCTCTGTAATCATCCAGATTACCACCTTTACAGTCTCAGCGTCGTCTTATCCTGAACATTTTTTTCACCTCCTTTTAGGTAAACCCAAAAGATCCAATTTCCTGAAGTAATTGAATTCATTATCATTTTAATAACCCAGAGCAATGGGAGTCATATAGCCATTACTATGACCCTGATATTAAAAATGAAAGGAAAAATAGACGGATGTGTGGATGGATGACACAGATGAGCAGCTAAAAGAGCTTTGACACGTGATGTGACTCAAAGTCCGTCAGTGGTGTGAATGCTGGGGCAAAAGGTAAAAACCTGGAATGACATTCAGTGAACTCCCACTCTTGTAATCTTGACCCACATGGGGGGAAAACACAATTACTGTAATACTTAGTAGGTAACCTGAATGACCTTACCAGGGCATTACTGAGATGTAAAATGTATGTTTTGCATTAATGTAGGTAAGCCCCTGACCTTCTCCTTCATTACAGATAAAACTGTTCAACACTTTTCTCCATAAATAAAATGTAACCGTACAATAACCTGACAGATGTTGAATCAGTATGAATGTCCACAGTACAAGAGTTACAGCACTTACGTTGGACCCAGTTGCCGCTGACTGGACTGAGGAAGTTGGGATACAGTCCGTGGGGTTTTTCAATCTTGTTCAGAAGTTTCCTGATGTTCATCACCTGCGGAGACACCATGGTGTAACTGAATATCATCAGGCTAAAGCACTGTCATGGTATCACATGTTCAACTTACTGCACTATATCACTGTCTCAAGGCTCAAAAGCATCTAGCAGGGAAATTGTGCTAATAGGAAATGGTAAACAGATCTCACACATTTTAAATCTCAATAATAAGAGAAAACTGTGAAAGTACAGCAAAACTGGAAATGTAATCTATATTCCAAACCTTCTCCGTGTAGATGGGATTGGTGGAGAGCTCAGTCAGATGGACGAATTCGAGGTGAAGGGTCCCGAACTCAGCCAGGATGCTGCTCCCGGCTGAGGCCCAGCCCCAGCTCCAACTGGTTCCACTGCAGCAGAGACAACATCCAAAACAGGTAAACTAAATACCACAGATATCACATAGAGGCATTCGCAGGTAAGAACTACAGTTATGCAATTCAGTATTTTCCATTTTTGGGACCCGTCAAGTTCGGGCTATTTTTTGGCATAAAGCATTGAGCTTGGGTTGGATTATTCTCAAATGTTATTTATAATAAATTAATGAGAAAACTTTCTCTCAGTCATCTGAGTTGTTTTATGTGTTGCGTCATATGCAATGCCCACAGAAGCGGGAAGAGAGACAGCGTAGCCAATGCATTGCATTCGCCTGGTGAGCTAGGGGGAACTTCTTAAAATCCCCAATGATCTGACATTTCCAAAGATAAAAGAACCAGTGGTATGTGAGCACAGTCAGTCGGTCCAATTTCTCCATCCAGCACAATTTTATGAATTTCATCCTGTTTAGACATGAAGTTTTAGTGGGTTCAAAGTTTCAAAGGCAACTCCGGCTTTATATGATCCTGCTATATGTGCAGCAGTATTACTTGTAAACTCCAGCCAACTATTGCCGTACTTATTTCAGTTCTTCCACTGTCTCTCTCAGAAGTGATTCTCCCTCAGTTATTACACTGCACATCACATTCAGAACACGCTGCAGCTGAACAAAGTTAGAGAAAGTAACTGACTTAGTCCCTGATGGACCTCTTGGCCTTTTGTACTCAAACTCTGCTTAATGCATCATAGAAGACACAATTGGGCCTTACTTTTTTTAATTTCCTTTTCAGATGGAAATCAATAACCATCCACTGTTTGTCTCCAGTGGTCTCTACAATGCATTAGCACAACCATTCAATGTACACTAATCTACTTAAACATTTAGCTTTTGTCATTTGCGGTTTTCAGTCATATTAAATTTCTTCATGCAAATAATCTGCATGCAGCTGAATCTTCTCATAAACAGACCACGTACCATCCTCCTCAACACAAACACTCGAGCCGTAATGATGGTCAATAATCAAGTAGCCATTTATAGAAAATTTATCAGCAACAGTTTGTCAAGTAAAAATGCTAAACATTTACTGGTTCTTGCGTCTAAAATGTGAAGATAAGTCTTTTCTTTGTCTTATGTGACAGTAAATTCAATATCTTTAAAGTTTCGGACGGATAATCAAACAAATCAAGGACTTTGAATGCATCAACTTCGGAAATTGCAGCAAGTGTTTTCCACTACTTTCTGATATTTTTATAGACTTTCTGCAGCCAACCAGCCAAATACTGATATCATGTCATGGTTATAATGACACAGTAATAAAGACAGCAGCTGATGTTATAAAACCAATTTATTTTACCAAGAACACATAATATCAAGGTTTGTGGATTCATTTTGGGATTATTAAATTTGAATTTCTACCATAAACTACTGTAAAACAAGATGATACTGGATGCAAAGCAGCTATGTTAGTGTCTGGACTTTTTATTTTTATACTTCCATGTTACATCTCTGTGTGAAATGCTGGGTGAAAGCTTATATGATAAATTTGGTGCCTGCAATGGAGTTATGTTTGCAGATGCTTGGATTTGATTAGTTAAGATATATGAAGTTAACTTCGCATAAAACTTTAATTACAATTTGTCAAAATTTGATTTCTGTCAGCTCAAAATAAACTCATCATTCTATGAAATAACCTTTGCCATCATCTACCACTAGATAAATTCATTGGTGCCTGCTGTGATTGATGTGCATGTTAATTTTCTTTAACCTCAACTCGAAACTTACCAATGCAGCCAAGTTATGTGCATTCACGGTATAATAACAACCTTAAAACGTTAGCTAGAAACTATGAACATCAAGGGCACCCTTCAGTTTTATTTCCTCAAGTCAGTGTGGGTAATATCACTCTGTGCAAATCTAATTCTGAGTGAATGTGTGGTGCACTCCTGCTCACCCATGATTAGTGGAGGCAGAATGTACTACGAGAGTGACTTTACATATCCTCTAATAGATGCTGGGGGAGATCAGACATCCGGTAATGAAACTGAACTGAATTTGTAAGACGGAGAGAAGGTGGGGTGGGAGATGGCTGGTGTGTGAGGGCAGAGGGGAATCAAAGAGTTTACCACTCTGGTGAACGCATCCATTAAAAGTTTGGGAGCTACATCATTAGTAGCTCTGGCTCGAGTCACGTCTGATTCTTTCTTTAAGAAGAATCAATCTGAGTATCAAAGCGGAGGTGCAGGGCGGCGGGTGGTGTGTTTGTGAGTGATTGGAAAAGAAAAAGAAAAAAGGGGAGGGGGGGCACAGTATCTACAAGAAAGCAACAACACTGGCACTCATTCATTAATCTTTTCACCCTGTTTGACAAACACGCTCTCCCGCTATTCCACAGCTATCAGAAATATAATTAGGTGTAGAAAATGATGAAAAAAAGCTGAAATCAATATCACACGTCATGCATAATGTGTTTGGGGAAATTGGCGTTTTGTGCACTTTAACAGAAGAGCTAAAATGATTTAAGCCTGTGATCTTGACTAGGACTACATATGCTTCATTATAAACCTTATGACCTCTGAGTATGTGTAATCAAAAATAATATTTCTCCTATGAATGATGATAAAACCTACAGTTTATAAGTGCTACAAGGACCATTTGTGGGCATTTTAGCTACAGGAAACCCTGTGTTATCAGGTAACATACTGTAACTTTTATTTTGTTTATTTGGAAGTGATTGGGTGCAATAAAAACATTAATATTATCAATGCCACAGTATAAATATTACTCCCACACAATTCAAAAGGCTTCTTACACGCAGAGCCGACAGAGTGCAGAACAAATTAAGAGGCTGGTTGAAAAAGGTGTCATTTGCTTTTTACAAAAACACAGTTGTTTCAAGTAAAAAGGGTAGGGCAGCAACTAACAATTATTTTCATTATTATTTAATCAAATTATTATTATCTTAGAAAATATTGAAAAATCATAAATTCTCTAAGCCCAAGGCAACATCTGCAAATTGCTTGCCTTTATATTCAGGCTGCTTTGACAAAGACTCAAAATCTTCACAATTGAGATGCAGCAACTGGAGAATGTTTGTCTGTAATTACTGTAAAATATGAAACAAATAATCGACTAATCATTTCAGCTCTTCAAAAAAGAATAACTTGTAGAGATCTGGTGTTCAGTGAGATCTGAACTTCCAGCTGAATGTTGTCGTTTCATGTATGACACAGCAAATACCATGGAGTTCAATTACATCTGCAGACCTTTTGTCAGGTTGTTGCGTATACAACATACACACACTCATAACAGAGTAATGCACGACAGTTCATCACTTTTGCCTTGTAAGAAAAGACTTCCCACACACTCTGTCAGAGCCACAGGCTGTGCAGCAGAACTAAACTCCCCTGTGTGCACAGTGCTTGCTGACTGCTTATATTCTGTTGCACATTGCACATGTTCTCCTCTAAATTGACGTGTGTGTGTGTGTGTGTGTGTGTGTGTGTGTGTGCATGCATCAGGCGGATAGGCTTGTTTGTGTGTCTCTCCATATCCTCCACGTGACCACTCTACGGGCAGCACGGTTCCTCCTGCCCATCTGTACCACAGACCCATGTTGGTGATGTAGCAGGAATTAACTGTAGGATAAGGTAATTAAATCTGCCAGCAGCTGTCTAGTTTGGCTGGTGGGTTAATTGGTAGCAGGTGGATGACAGAGGTGCCAGGAAGCATCTTATAAAATTAGGAAGAGGTGGGTTTACTGTAGGATTTAGCATAATCCTAAAAACAGACATAAGGAGTTGAGGTAAATTTTGGCTAAATAACTTCCAATAATCACACCTGGTTGTAGGAGTATAATATTTTAGATCCAGTCACATGGAATACTTAACTGAATCCTAATGTAAACTTTTTTTACCCTGTTGTTTATGTATTGTACTGAGCTTTGGCGAGGCCGACAGACTTAAGGTCTGTCTGCGGGTACGTAGGCCTGTGTTGATAATTTCACCGTCACAGTCACAGACACTGAGCTGTTATCAGCATTCATCATTCTTTGTCAGATATTTGTAATACCTGTAATACTTTTCAACTCTTATTTGAGTCTCTGTATAAAATTGTTCAATCAAAAAAAGAAAGAAAACGGGAGGAACATTTATTAGCCCCGCTCCTGCTCTGCAAGGGTCAAAGCCGAATCTAAACACACAGAGAAATTCACGGTCAAATCGTTCTGAAAATGAAAATAGCTCGCAGTTGTGTTGCATGACCGTGGCATTAACAAGATCGTGTCAATAAAGATTTTAGATTAGAAAGGTAATGGTTTGGAACAGATTAGAAATGAACAACTCATTTAAAAACACGCAAATATTATTCATATGATCTTCCAAAGTGTTTATGAACACAGATTAATTCTTATCCAAATGTCATCGTCATTATAAAGCTTGGCCTGCAGCGGCTCCGTTGTCATTAAACAGAGGTTGTGGGCCCATTTGACAAGATTTCCCTTTTTTGGTTCTTTTTTTTTTTTTTGTTAAATTCACTTCTTGTTGTTTACTGTCATTGCTGCAAATTTATGTGACTTATTTCTGGCTTCTTTAAGACAAGCTGAGAGTTTATTTTTGTGTGCAGAACTGTCCTAAGGCATAACTGAAAGCTGAAATTCAGTGTTGTTGCACGTAGCTTAACTGAGAATTACAATATTAGCATTTCTCCTACATGTTGATAAGTTGCATGTCAAAGTTGCCTCAAATCTTTGGAATCAACCTCTCCTTCTGGCCTCTAAGATGAAAAGACTTTTGTGTGCTGATTAATGCCAACCAACCTGATATCATCTTTTATCAGAGCGGGGCGGATGGAGGTGAAGGCTGGTGCTGAGACTCACCTTCCCAGGTTGATGACTCCTCGGGGGATTCCTGTCGGCGTGTTGAAGGCAGGCAGCAGCTTCTCTCCCAGCTCCAACACCTTATTCTTGAACAGCTGGAGAGAAAACACAAAGGAATGCAACTTGTAAAACCTTGTGAACTGACAATCAATACACCTAAAACTTGGCTGCGATACCATAAATAATTAGAAATATGTACTAAAACTGCAAAAACTGCCTGTCATAGAGAAAAAAAATCGCAGTGAAAGACTGGGATTCAGAAGCCCTGCACACATTTACCCCCTTTTCCCTCTAAAGCTAATAATGTGAAACATAAGGCTTGCAACAACAGAGCTCCAGCAAGATTAAAAGCAATCTCATCGATGTAATCTACAACAGTCCATTTAAAACCGCACTTCCTTTCCCGTCTCCACCGGCCAGACTCTGAGTTAATGTATCATCTTATGAGCTGGATTATCAGTCACTACATCTTCTTTAGCCAGTGGGAACAATGCTTGGGGAAAAGAAATGAAGAAAGTGAAGTAAGATACTAAAATCCACACAATGCGAGAGACGTGTGAAGAGACAAAAGAGGTCAAGGTTGCATTGCAGAGGCGAGAGGAAGAGAGGAGATTCATACGAGAGACAGAAAGCCTGGGAGATAAGAGAGAGCGGAGAAAGTGATTGAGAAGAGACAGACATGGTGTACAGAGGGAAAACAGTCTAGACAAAGACAAAGAGCAGTCAGAAAGAGGGAGTTTGTGAGCGTGGCAGCAGTGTTGAGCAGTGAGTCAGCAGAAAAATTGAGGAGAATGAAGAGAAAATGGAGAAAAAGAAATTGCTGTCAAATTGCTAGAAACCACTGTCCTTCACTATGAAGACAATGTTACCACTGCAGGCTACAGGTAGTCTGAAAAATAGTGACATAATATTGACTTTTTGTTGTGCAAAGTGAACAAGTACTACTGTTTAGTTGCTGTTAGAATACATAAGTTATTTTTTTTTAGGTCTGACACTCTGACACTAGATTATCATGAAGGGATGACAAAATGTTGCCATACATTCAGTAAGTTATGCTGTTGTTTTAGCCTGTATTTGTTTACATTTTGGCAAATTTGCACCATTAAAAGTGTGCCGAATTAGCTATAAGCACATCCTGTTTGCAGTGAATGCATTCATGTACAGACAACTATCACTGGATTACTCTGATGCTGAAGAAATCTCGGTTAGCTGTGTGTCACAGCTGCTGCTCAAACTGTTGATTGTGTTGAAAACTGGGCCAAACTACAATAACTAGTTAAGTTCCAGTTTGTTTGTTTTTTACGACACCTGCATTCACCTGTCCCCTTTCACCTCACACAGTATATTTTCCTCACAGTTTGAAAACCTCTGGAATACATTCATAATAATGTGACCTACGTTTTTTGGAAAATAACTTCTTTAAGCCAGTCTTTTCTCATTGTTTAGTAAATTAAGTCCAACGAGTGTACATGCAAGTTACAGTACATACATGACATACACTATTCACAAGTCCTTTACACCCACTCTCGTGCTTTGACGCGCTAATTTCACAGCCCATAGCTTCAGCGTCCTCTTAGAACTCACGCATGAGCCTTTGCATGAAACTCTCATGAATATTATCGCTGTTCAGTCGACCCCCTTGGGATCTTTGCAGCTTTATAAAAACACTGTATCTCAGACTCTCTCACTGCTGGGGGTTAAAAAATTAAATAAATGAATAAATGGATGACTGAATAAAAGAACAAACAGACTAAGTACTGAACGTGCAACTGCAATTTCCAAATGGCAAGAGCCTGCCATTTGTTGTGCTTTATGCAGGGCTGTTAATAAGATATTCTTACAGATGCTGTCAGAGGATGTTTGCTGCTGTACATGAAGAGCGCTTCACACACAAAGTAGCATGTTGGACATGATCCTTCATTATATCCAAACTGTTGATGTTTAGGGTTGGGTGCTGAACCTCAGTACTTTTTAAAGGACTTAAAGTATAAGAACCATCAAAACCAGCACCAAGTATCAAAAGCATTAAGTATCAAACGCTGGCAGTGAATGATTGGTGTTTGATCAAATATTATCTGATTTAAATCATTATTTTGCTAGTAGACCACAGACTATTGTATGATCGAGTGATCAGTCACATTGGTTGGATGGATAAACATGAGAATTTTCTGCTTTTCATTAACATAATAATAAGATTTCTTGTTGGTCAGACAAAAACTATGAGATTTACTGAGATCACATCTGGCTTTAGGATACTTCGAGGGACATTGTTCACGGTTCTGCTCTGATATTTTTGTAGACCAAATGGCTAATCAAGAAAATAATTGCTTGATGCAGCCAATTATAGACTGTTTATTTAGGCATCACTGCTTTGTATTGAGACAGCAGTGATGCATTTGAGAAGTCAGACTTTTTCTTTAGCTGAAAAAATAAAAGGCTTCTTTAGAAAACCTGTTTACAAGTTGTGGTTTTGGTCTCAGAATTGATTGTGTTAGTGGGGAAAAGATGCTCTGATATTTTTTGTGTTTCTATCAAAAGCTCCCAGTAATCTGCTTACAGACTACTGTGTCCAAGTAGTGGGATGGGACCAGGTTGGCATTACACAGTCACTTGTAAATTCTGGTGTGTGTGTGTGTGTGTGTGTGTGTGTGTGTGTGTGTGTGTGTGTGTGTTTGTGTTACGCTCTCTCTCGAATCCTCAGGCTCTCTATTCTATCAAAGAGAGCACTAATGATCCTCCAACTGGTCTAATCTGTCCTCGTCGGTTCTTTCTACCACCACTGCTGCTCAAACAAACCAGAAGCCCACAGGCACACGCGCACACTCTCAAAGCAGACACACTCGCAGTTCAAAACAAACACATACACAGACTTGCCCTCCTTTTAGTGTTGTGCTTGCATCTTTTTGAATTTCACTATGAAAATGTTCTTTTGTGTATGTAATCATGCACATTAAACGAAACAGACAGTACAGCACAAACAGTATATAACACTAGCTTACAATGACTTAGAAAAGGAGTTTGCTAATGTCAACAAACGACCAGTTCCCGACACAACACAAACTCATGTTAGTCAAACTACAGTCTCGCATAGCCAGACCTGTTGCTGCACTTTGTTTTAGCACTGTGCCAGTGCTGGAGAGTCAAACATATAGTATAGTCTTAAATATAGTTTATAGTCAAACTATTATAATGTAATTTATCAACATGAAGCCGGTGGATCTTGCTCAGTCTTGTGTGTCACATCACTGTTTTGGCTGGTGCCCAGGATACTTGCTTTCACCTTCCCACAGAGTACAAGCAACAGGATGCTGACTGCAGTTCACTTAATGGCCACTAGTGTCATTAATAACAAGGGTTTCCTGAATGTTACATACAGAACTTTTAATAATAGACAGGCATGGAGCAGGGGCAGTTGATTATATTGCACTCATTTATTTTTGTTTGTTTGTTTGTTTATAAATTACTTCATTCATTATAGTAAAACCCTTTTGGCTGGTATCTGCTGTGTGATTTACTGTACACAGCACACAAGCTAAACGAAGGCTGTGTTCATAAATCTGTGTTCACTGACATGATGCTGGTCTCTTGTGTCACACTGAGAGCCACCTCCTGAAGCGCTACTGTAACTGTTCTTTGTTTGTTTGCACCGTCTTACTATCCATCCAGTAATGCATCGCTTTCACTAAATTCCAAGATTGTTTAAGTTCACAATTTTGTTCTTTCTTTTTTTTACTTTCTCTACCTGACTGATAGGAGCCACAGCATGAAGGAACTCAACAAACAGCAACATTGATCCAATGTGACAGCCGACAGGTCGCTGTCTTTCCTTTCGATTCTCAGTAGGATGGCAGATAGGAGGCTGGACACAAATGGCTTTTCTATCAGCTCTTAACCACTGAAGACATGCATCAGACATGCAGTCATCTCTCCCATAGCAAACATCATCAGAGCCCAGCAGAGAGACGCATTGAGGAACTTTTCTTGGTCTGCCACTTCTGTTTACCAGTAAACCCTCTCATCCCTCACCTCCGGGAACAAGGTACATGAGAAAAAGGGCATCTGCACTCGTCCATACCAGCTGAATGTTGTCATTTTTAGCTCTCCATATGTCTGACTGTCAGAATACTTAAAGCAACAACTGAATGCAACAACTAAAATAAATGCATTGTATATTTTGAGAAGCATATTTCTGAATTAAAGGTAAAGGCTGGTGGTATTCTTTTGTTTTTTTATGTCAACTAATCCTGTGAAAAGACTAGGGCTGTCACGACATCAGATTTTCACTACACAATTATCATGGCTAAAGGCTAAATTCATGATAACAATATAATTGTCACATTTACGGAAAATTTGGAAAAAACAATAATAATGTTATTAGTCACATTAATCTTTAACGTTGTTTATTGAGTGTTTTATTTCTTGGCTGAATACGAGCGTAGAGATGTGGAGAGAGTCTGTAATCAGAACTATTCAAAAGCATACAAAAAGAACTGATACACAAAAGATCCACAAGGCCTAACATCTGCCGTCACAATATTAATATTTCTGGGGTTTTTTTCTTTAAATATTACAGTTATGGTCAATACCAGTTTACTACGACACAGCTAGAAAAGACCAAAATCAACATTTTAGTTCGTCTCTCAATACTTTGCTACTGAGTTATCCTGCCTGTGGCTCTCAGACCCCGCTCCATTTTCCCCTCTGAAAATCTAAACCTTTAAAAAGTACCAACATATCCTCTATCAACACATCTTGCTACAATTATTGTGGCCAGGAAAAGAATCGCAGTACACTATATTATCATGTCTTTGTGAAATATTACTACTGGAGCTGAAATAAAAAGAAATGAAATAACTTCACTCAAACACAACAGAAAATACAAGCAGGTTCGTTTGCTAAAGGTTTAGGACAGTTGAATGGGAGTTTAACTTAAAATGCAGCACAGTGTCTGTCTCTTAATTATATGCATCGGTAGTATTTATGTTTGTCACAGTAATGACAGTAATAGAAATTGTCGGTGTTGTTGCCAACAGTGCGTTTCAGCACAGTACTGTTGCCAGTTTTTCATAAGAGAAAAGTATTTCTGTTATTTGGCTTAATTATTAATTTATTGCAGGACTGTTTTATTAGACTGCATTCATTTTAGCTAGGTGTATGGAATAAAGTGGTAAACGAGTATATATTACAACCAGTTTACTGGAACATCCCTAAACAGTAGTCAAACAGGCAGAGATAGTGTATTTACTGGGAACTTTTCTGTTGTATTGTTTGATTTGGTCGTTTTCATAGGATGTGTTAACAGTATGTAAAATATAGAATATCAGCAGTCTTATCACAGCTGTCTTAGGCTGTCTTAGGCCTTTTCATCTTCACATGTGGGACACATTCTCATGCCTGATAAAACAGATGACGGGCATGGTGAAAATATAATGTGGCAATCAAATGACTAAATGTGTGACTGGTCGCTGATGTGTGTCAGCAGCCAGTGAAGAGCTTCATCGGCTGCACAAACCGATTCAGTGTGCCTGATCTACTGAGTAAAAATGTGGGCTTTTAATGTGAGAACAAACCCCGTCTCTTTTACACCTGCTATCACCACCTCTTTCTTCACATTACAGAGATATAGGAGCAGGAACCCTGATCTGCTGAAGATGAGAAATTGGTGGCAAGCACTGTCATGGAAAACATATCTGCAGTTTGAAGGCACATTTTATCTCCACTTCAGAGGACTTCTGGGGGGTTTCTGGTTTCATTGAATTTGTCCTCTACTCCTGAGAGCAAAGCACATGCAGAGTGCATGCATAATGTCGTCTTGATAAGTCCAGCACAGTCACAGTTATTTTCATGCAACTGGTTGTCTCTGTACGAAGAGTTCACTAGAAGTCACTTCGAGTTCCTACCTTTCATAAATAACGACCAAACCTAAAAACTCGGTGGGTGACATTTGGAGAATCTTCTGATGTTGCCTTGCTGAGAAAAAAGGCATTTTCCTTAGACCACAGATAAATAATTCCTATTTTTCAGCTTATGAACACAGACCTGCAAACTAACCTCATCTACCTCCGTCAATATCTTTCACCAACAAGCAAGTCCACAGTCATTTTCTGATCATCTTTTCCCTTTGTACTGAATGTCAGAGAACAGCTTTTACTCTTGAAACCAAATAAAAAAAGCAAATGAAAGGTTGCAGAGATTTAGATCTGGCCACAAAGGAAAAATAAAAAAAACCTTACACTGAAAGCTGAACTGTCTTTACTGGCATGTGATTCATAGACCCATAGAAAGCTTGTGATGGCAGTGATCACCTGTGGGATTAGCCGGAGGAAAAAGAAAGAAGTTGCCATCTGTGATATTTGTGCCATCACTATGTGGGCAAACAACATATCTGCAGTTCTTTGTATGCTACATTGCTTAAGTGTACTGTAGGGCATAATTAACAATTGTTTTCATTGCAGACTAAACTGCAATATTTTTTTTTTTTTTGATCAACTGTCAGACCAAACCTCAGACAACAGATATTCAGTCGTTCTTATTAAACAGAGGAAAGAAGCAAATCCTAAAAAAATGAAGCTGGATCTAAGTACTGTTTGGTATTTGTGCAATCGAAATCACTTAAACAGCCCATCGCTAACAGAGTTTACCTTATAGTAGATATAGGATCTAGCTGGATCTAGTTTACAAATATTCACAAACCAATTTAAATTACAGGAAGAGAGGAGACCAAATAAATACTATCTAACCAAATACTAAATTAAAAAGTCAAGTCTTGAATCTCAAATTGTCGTTTCAGGCTTTTAAAAACTGAATAGCATTTCATTTCCCTCTCTTTTCTCACTGCGCTTCTTCCTCGAGACATAAATCCTAAAGCCCTAAAACAAATCATGCTATAAAGTTACAATGATTAATTGTAAGCACTTCAACCAAGAGCCTTATAGTGAGTATACAGTTTGAACAGCGCCCTGCATTTGGTGTCAGCGTGCAAGATTCTTCCACTTGGAGCTTTAAAAAAACATTTAAATAAATTGAGCAAATAACAAATAACGCTGAAACTGGTTATTGTGTTTTCCACAGTAAGGATCGTAACAAAAACCAAACACGAGAATTATTATGTAACCCTGTGTGTCTGCATTATAACCCTACTGGAAATCAATGAAATCATTTTTACTTTCATTTAGAGATATAAATAGAAAAGCTTATGAAACATGTTTGCACTCAGCCTTGAGAGGATGAGAGAGAATTTTTTTTTTACAATATGTTTTCTATGGTTTGAGTTAAGAAAAATTTATGCACACACCCACACACACACACACACACACACACACACACACATAAACGATAAAACATGTTTCAAGGACCGCTGCTGGCTGGAAGGTTTCATTCTGCTGAGGCCATTATAAGATGCTCATTTGCTCAATGTGAGGTGACCAGGAAAAAAGCTGCACCTGGTTTGTTTAGTTTCTCTCCCAGCGGCATTGATCATTATTAGGATCCTTTTTCTTTTCTCTGCAGCTTCATGGGCACGGCAGGGGGAACACAGGAATACTCAAAGAAGCAGATACTCCACTGGCATCTCAGTCATCAGGTGCAGTCATCATGATTGAAAGAAATATTACAAGTCTTGGCTTCAATCATCTACCCCAATATTTATACCCTTTCAGCTAGATTTGACAAGACTGACAGGAGGAGACCTTTTCTTGCACATTGATTTCGTTCTTCATTTCACAACCTGCTGGTGTGAGCTGACTGTGAAGCAGAAGAGCCCACAGGTCGCAGCTCCAACACTCGACTATGGTTCAACATGTCTGAATCTCAGTGAAATATTCAAGTTTAAAATGGGCAAGATAACAGAAAGCCTGTGGTGTCTATTGTTCTTTGTACTCTCTGCAAACCATTACCAAAGGCAGTCTAATGATTGCAAATTTTAAAAGGTACATGTTATTACTACTGGCATCCGTGCCAGTGAATTCATTGTGCTCCGGTTTATTCCACAAGGCTGCAATTTTCTGCCTGCGACACACGGTGCAACGTCTCAATCGGTAAAGCTGGCAGAGTGACATAGATGTCTTGAACGCTGTCTGCTAAGTAGCAGCACGCAGCCTCACATCAGCCTCTCACTCCTGATGTCAGAAAGTACTCTGCATAATTTATGCAGCATAGCATCGCCTGAGAGCGAGTAGGCTAACATGTTAAAGCAGATCCAATAAATTAGACATTAGGACTTCTCAGCGAACAAACGCAGCGGTAAAATGTAAGTACCCACCGAAGCCCAAATTGAAAAACAAACAAGTGGTGGCTGCTCAATCAAGCCCCCGCTGGAAAGGAGTAGCTCTAAATTAGTCCACATTACAGCTATATTGTTAAGCAATGTTCATCAGCTTAAATGTTCTCCTCTCAAGTACGAGCCGCCCACCTACTCTCCCCTACTACTTCCCCTACTACCTACTTCCCCTACTACCTACTTCCCCCTCCCTTTGACCCACTAAACTGGGCTTATACAAATGATTTCACCGTTTACTGCTACTACTACTGTATAATATAACAGTTGCTGTTATTTCTTTCCATTCAGCGATGCAATTATTGTGCATATATACGCTCTGCCTTGTGCCTCAGCTCTTGATGTTACCCTAATTACTATGAATATGAAAGTACATCATTATATCTGTCTAGTGTGTCAAAGCCAGGACAAAAAAACAAAACAAAACAAAAAAACAGAAAAAGAACATCTTGTTGCAGAGGATTAAGGATGCTTGTGAAGATGTGGTTGATTGACTGTTATAAACATAACTGGTCATTATTGGGATGTTTCAGTTTCAGTATAATCTTTTCATATTACTGGGTAGCCACCGAGTGGCAGTGTATGCTTCAGTTTTTCTATGGGAAATCAGATGGAACTGTTTGTTGTCATCTAAAGCTGATTGTTGCGTGCAATGTTTTGCAATAACCACGCATGAAATGAAAGAGGAGGAAACCCAGAGGGTAGACGTAATATCCAACTGTTAAGAAAATACATGGAGATCAGCGTGTTTCTGGAGATCTCCGAGCTACCTGTCGCAGCAAATCACTATGAACAATTGTCTCTGCACCTTGAGAGATAATAATGTTGGAACACTGGACCTCGTCAGCTACCCCTGTGCCACACACTCAACACTACACACTAGAAATATAAAAGAGCCTTCCTGTCACATAGCAACACTCTTATACCTGTTTACGCTCTGACGGATGTCATACATGATCAGTCCTCCCTGTAGCAACAGACCAGACAGGCCCGGTGACCCATCAATAATTCAACCTACAATTTGCCCAGTGCCACAACATCTCTGCCATCATTACCGGGAAGAAGAACAGCAAGAAGTGGGGGCTGATGGGACGCTGAGAGGAGCAGTGGTTGGCGAAGATGTCAGGTCCACTTCTCATTAGGGCCATGACAGAGACTCCCAGGCCCGGTGTAGGAGGACAACAGGCACCTCCTGGCCCACTCAGCCACACAGAAGAGCTAACAGGTACATGGCTGTGTGGGCACAGCCAGACAATACTCCCCAAGAAACTGGAGGAAATCTGAGAGATCTTGTTAAAGTCTAAGAGATAAAAACTGTCTGAGACTGTCTGTCAGTTGGAAGCAAATGGCTGAAACATTCCAAGACTGTGTGGGTGATGGATTAAACTTTTCACACACTTTTTTTTCATATCTTGTCAGCAACTTGCAATCAGCAACAGAACAGAAAGTCAAAAAAAGTCAAAAAGTTTAATGTCAGCTCTCAGATGTCTTGAAATGGGTACAGTGAATATCATTGATAGATTAAGATGTAGGGGCAGCCTGGCGGCCTAATTGTTAGGCATACCACATACACACATCATCACCTGGTTGATTCTGGTCTGGGATCTTTGTTCCATGTCATACCCGTAACCATACCCAACTGCCTCACAAATAATACCTGTACACAAAAATACCAACACTGTGAATCTGTACAAAATCGTAGTACAATCCATCCGATAGTTATTTCAGTTTGAACCAAAGTGGTGGACCGGCCACACCAATATTGTTATCCCTAGAGCAATGCTAGTAGCATAGCTAAGATGTAAGATATGCTCTCTTCCAAAGACAGCACAACCAACATAATCATCCCCGGCTGAGCCTGTAGCAGAGCAAAAATCAGACATGACAAAGAAGCAGTGCCTTCTCCAGTGTAAGTGGTGCCAACGGAAGTGTACAGAACAGGAATTCATTTATTGTTTTATACTGTTAAAAAAAGGTCCACACCTCCTCCTCCAACATATCTCTGACTACTGGACAATAAATATACTGCAAATACCTGTTGTTTATTCTCAGAAAGAGATAAACATAATCCGTGTGAAAAGAGCCCGCGGATTGCATGAGGGTGTTAATGAGATTGGAGGAACACAATGCGATGAGGGGGTGAGGATAAAGTGTAGAAGATAAAGCAGTCACAGCCTCGGTGGGAGAGACACAGAGAGGGGGGGGGAGAATGTGGGAGGTTTGAGTGTGAATCTTTGACTGGGACGAGAGGAGGTGAGGCGAGATGAGGAAGATCAGATTTGGGTTATCTGTGTGGCCTAGTGTGGAAACTGTGGTTCAGCTGGCAATATGAGCAAGTTGTTTGTGTGTGTGTGTGTGTGTGTGTGTGTGTGTGTGTGTGAGAGAGAGAGGGAGAGAGAGAAGTGGCGCTTCTTTAAAAGCTGCTGATGGCAGAGCCGAGCTTCAAAGCATCGCCTGCCTCATCAAAGGCTCGACTCAGTGAGGGATATGGCCACTGTGATGCCATGCATGTGGGGGAGCCAGTGTGTGTGTGTGTGTGTGTGTGTGTGTGTGTGTGTGTGTGTGTGTGTGGAAGCCAGAGAGAGGCAGATGTTTGTCAGAAAATGTGTTTATGTCCTCTTAAAGTGTATGTCTCTACTGTAAATTAAGATGCCATACAACATGCTTTCAGACAGGAATGTTTATAGCATGAATTTCTGCTGCAGGAGGTTATTTTGTTGTCAGTAGCTGACAATGAATAGGAATGTGGCGGAGAGGTATAGTAGTGTAAGCAGAGTGCACTTGGGAAGCCAAGACGTGCTGTCACTTATGTCAGCCCAAGAAGCACATGCAGTGATTTAACTCCACTGTTTCTCTGAAGTGAGATGTGTTTGGAGTGAAGTTGCTGCCCTGAGTGACAAAAAGTCTATGTTATCCATCCCTCTTAAAAAAAAAAAAAAAAAAGCCTACATAATCACCAAGCCTCCATAGAGTCTGAAAATAAAAGGCAATTCAGCTTAACACAGTGCACAGGCTGCTTAGCATAGATAACCACCATTCAGACCCGCAAAATTTCACTGCTTCCTCAAAAATTGAAATGAGTAAGACACTCCAGAAACTCAATTTCACAAGTTCTTCGAACAGGGTAAGAGCAAAGGCAGTGGCTCTCTTCTTATAATGATAGACGTTTCATCAGCGAGTTGTAATGTCATGTATTTCAAAAAAGAAAAAGAAATTATAGGCGTACAAGGTGAAACTGGATTTTTCTTGATTAAAAAAAGGAGGGATGTTGTGAAGGGCTAAAAGGTCAAAACTATTTGCAATGGTAATATATACAATTATACTGTACCTTTGTTGATGTTTTATCTGTCTCACGCACTGATGGGTCTGAGAGTGGGAGTCGAAACAAAGGTGTTACAGTGCTGCAGAACTCATCTGGAAATGCAGAGGCGATAGTTTGAATGTGTTTTTCTTGCACACATAAATTAAACACTGCCTGCACTCTCGCAGACAAGGCGGGAGTGTCAGAAAATCGCGCAGACCTGATTGATCGGAGAATTTAAAATCAGGGTCGCGTGAAGTTCACATTCAGCTTCCATATCAGACGATTGCACTTCAAACCTAATAGGAAAGCTGATGCTTTTTCAGCAAACACAAATTCTATTGATGAAAGAGAGCAGTTTTGCCATCCACTTTTAAGTGAATGTGCTGTGATGTCCTGTGCAATAAGAACATGTTTTGTGGCATTTACCTTGGCCTCCCCACATTGCACCACATGCCTTTCCATCTGAAATAGATGGTGTGATAATGCTGAGAGCGTTTGGTTTTTCACCACAGCAAAAGAAATAACATTTCTGCCGACCACAAACCTGCTAGCAGGTACATTTTCTAGATCTGGTACATCAATCTGCTGATGCTGTAAATGTTTTAGTGAATTTAAAAAAAAAAAAAAAAAACCTTTCAGCAACAAGCTGCTTGGTCAACAAGGTGGTTTACTGAGTGTAGGGAAGTCAGACTTTCATACAGCAACAGGGCCCGGGGTCAAGCGTACTCAAGTGTCCTTGAGCGAGACACTGAATCTGTCTGTTGTAAGGTTGCATTTCTGCAGCTGATCTTCTGCTCTGAGGAGAAAATTGAAATGACAAATTCCCTGCGGGCAACAGCGCAGAAATACAATAACGGGGAACATCAGGTGAATTCGGATAGTGAAGCAGCCCTTTCACATGACACACTGTGTATACTCCTAAAAACACATTAACCATAGTCATGCCTTGAGGCTTTAGTCCGCTTCTGTTTAACAGCACTACAGAGGCATTGCTGATGAAATGCCATTTTGCCTGTGATCTAAAATGGTAGTTGTTGCAGCCTATATCAAATCATCCCTTTAGGATATGAAGCATATGGTGTTATATTCCTCTCAAACTTCCATGAGCTGGATGATGGATCTTCTTGATTCTTTCAGCACCAATCTCCATCCATTCGGCTATGATCCTCTATGAGTCTACCTCAGGGACCTACTTAGATGGCAATGCTTTCTCCTTTCTGATTGGCTTTGCAGGCTTCCTGTTGCCGTGTACACACTGTTGCCATGGTCTCGGCTGAGGCTGCGCTGCAGTCTTTCACTAGCTCCATCTGTCTTGGGTGTCAGCTGGGTGGAAAATGCTGTGATTCCACTCATTTTCTCAGCGGGGGGTGGTATCCATCCTGCTGCCACTCCTCTGTCTCCTCGCTGACACACATCAACACAATTCCTGCCTCCAGTTCAGGCTCACAGCTCGACAGTAAAGAGGATTTTTGTTTGGGGTTGGACATGCTTCATCAATTTGAAGGCAAATAATGTTAGGAAAGCTGAACAGATTTGCTTGACTCTTGCCAAAAGACCCAGGTGCAGGATTCAGGCACTGGGGGTAAGGAAAACAAATACAGTACAGTACAGCTTGTCTGAGCCCAAAGAGAAAGGAGGTCACTCAAATCATCAAAGTGTTAAACCAGCTTAATTTCATAATCAAACCACTATGCCAAGCTGCTGCGTATTCCAAATTCCAGTTTCCTTTTATCCACAGGAAGGGAATTCCCAATATTTTTCAAATCTCTTCATACATTATGCTCACTTGTAGAATTGGGAAGTCTGCACATGTAGTGGCTGAATAACTTCAGTTTGACCATATCAAAAAATAGCAGCGGAAACATGGGCAGTCCTGGTAACAATGGTGCTGTACTGACTGTGTGCCCACTGAGGCAATGCCAGAGCAGAGCCATGCTTCAGGGCATAAGGCTCGTAGCTTTTCCACCTGAGATTAGTACCAGTAAAACTGTGGTCACTGGGCCCTAGCCATTTCTTCTGGAAGATGCCAATATAGTTCAGTGCAGTTTTTTCTCAGTGTGTTGTTGGCTTTGTTGAAATGTCACTTGTGTTGCATGGGTATTCACACTTTGGTCAAATGAAGAAAAAAGCAGCAGTCAAACCACTAACTAGAAAAAGTAATTACACTGCACCGAAAAAAAAAACCAAACAAAAAAAAAACAAAAAACAGCCACAAGCATGAGCAACAATATAAATAACGATGAATCATTCTGACATCCTTCTTCGTAACAGGATTGCTTGCAGTTTTGACCTGTCACAAGAACTGGAATATCTCCGGGCTTAATATTCTTACAAGATGGTGAGTAATGGTGTCTGATATTCCCAGGACCCCTTGATGAGCGAGGGCCCCCGGGGGTCATCTGAGGGATCCCTGTCTTGCCACAAATGTCACAGCTCATAGATAGTGCATGAGCTATTGATGCTAATTAAATGTTACTGCTCACCAAGCGCCAAGAAGAAGAGGAAGTGCAGGAGTAGAGGGAAAGGAGTGTGAGGAAAAGATGGAGAACGGAAAGGAAAAAAAAGAAATGTTGGTATGATGGAAAAAAAGAAGGGACCAGATGTATAAATGAAGGTAAGCATGAAAATCATGCAGATGCCATTTCCCACATCTAAAGGTAAAGTGAGAAAGTGCTCTCCTCACATATACAGTACTTCAGACCTCGCATGCCTGCACACAGCTCTCTAAGGCCGAGCAGGGGGGACATTCATCTGACATTAGTCTGCAGTGTTGTTTTTAAAAATATCAAAAATAATTTATAAATCTTTTTTTTTAATCAAAACAACAGAAATCATTTAATTTCCCCTTGAAAATTTAAAGTTTTATTTTATTCTCTATTGTGAAGCACTTTGTGTTTTGATAGCGACTCTATCAACTGAAACAGTGATGATTTTCCTGATGTATAATAACGACTGTTTTCAGGTCCATGTGCTTAATAAATGACCACAGACACTATCAATAGCGCCGCATAAAGACAGCTTGTTTGAAATCCTCTCTGATGTAACACAATCTGTAAAATCAAACCTCCTCTTTGCCGTGCTTTTAATTGACACATCTAACGAGTGGTGGAGCAGGCAGGAGTCCTAATATGCACACAGCTAATTAAGGGTGTGTCTACATCCTTAGGGGGAAAAGAGGGCCGGACACAAGCACATTTGCGTACACAGTTTTAATCATGAATCTAAACAGTTTTTGTGTCTCTGGCCCTGGGTTTTAAAAGAGTGGAGAAAGGGACAGAGAGAGAGAGAGAGCGAAGAGCGATGGGTAGCTCAACATGACAAATGCAAGACTGCCAAATTGTTCAGAAAGCCACATTTGAGTGCAACGCACTAAATCAATATCCTCTCAGGAACAGAACATATTTGTCAACCTGTTCAGATAAAATATACAACTATCCCTTTTTCCTGGCAGTGAGCTGGCTGATCAGACAGTGGAGGAAGAAAATGCTCACGGCTATAACCAATATTTTACAATAGCAATATATCAAATGACAATGTGAAAACGATGTGACACCTGGGCTTTACAGAGCTCTACAGCGAGTTTCAGCTCATTGTTCAGCTGTGCGGTCCATAAATTCACAGTTCTGGTTCATTCTCACAGCTCTCATTGTGTGGTTTTCAGATACGGCAAGCAGACGTTTTCAGCAACAACAACAAAAAAAAGGCACACTATATACGGTAATACTAACCCCAAACAGGACACAGTCACAGTTAGCAACTAGCTGGTGAAGATACGTAATGGAGCATTTAGCAGCTAAAGAACCACATTTTCCTCAGGATTTGGTAGAGATCACTATGGAGACCAAAAACAGAGCTAACGGAGGGAGAAGACTGGACTCAATAAATTGGACGTTTGCTGGGTGGCTGAAACACGACTGTCAATGAAAGCTAACTGCTGGATCTGTAAATAAGTTTGCCATTTCAACTGAAAAGGATGATATATCAATGCCATGTTCACAGATTATTTCCACTACCTCCAAAGTGGCCAAAAAAAAAAAAGAAAAAGTTATTGCTGGTTTAAATGCACAAACATGGTGAGCTCAAATGGACTAAAACCACCCACCAACATGCGAGCACTCACAGGCAGCCCACCGCCTGTGAGGAACATTACTGTTTGTCAGCTCAGTGTAGAAATGTGCACATAAAGAGGGAATGTGATGGGGCTGACCCTGACGGGCAACACTGAGGCAGAACACCACCAGGCAGCCATCAGCTCCCCACTCAGCTGAGAGACAGCTGTTGATTGCATCAGGAGATCTTCAATCGATGAGCCAGCACAAAAAAACTGAGGTGCATAAATGGTCAGACTTTAGTCTCGTAAGTGAGTTTGTATATGTGTGTGTGTGTGTGTGTGTGTGTGAGACGGGATTTGTCACATCTGAGTGCCAGTGTTGATATGCGAGTCAGTGGTTGGCCCTGGGTTGTGACTCAGATGTTTAAATGTTATTCATTGATGCATGGAAAACAATCAGCTTAGCGTAGCAGTACATTACCAATTATTTGCCGTTTTGTAACAACAGAGCAAATCCTGCAGAGAGGAGAGTGAATGTTTGTTGGTGAGGCTGCACTCGG
>NW_019524324.1:51472-197363 GCF_002814215.2 Seriola lalandi dorsalis
GATTCTGCTGACTGGATCCAGCTGTGTCTGTCTACTGTGAACTTTGGTCATATACATCTTCTTTTAAAGAAGCTGCAAGTTTCATATTTCAAGGAAATAAAAAAAACAAAACAAAACATGATATCAAAGAGCTCAAAGAATCTGATCTTTCATGAGGGTACAGAGATGAAGCAAGATGCCGTCTTGTTTGGGATGCTTGACACTTTTTGAAACGTCACAATGCGAGAGAGAGAGAAGGGAAAGTGAAGTCGCCGCTGGCAGAGAGTTGTCCCGGGGCATCATGGGTAGACACATTCGATGGCTGCCATCCTCTTTCATGCAATGTGACTACATCAAAACAAATATGCCCCGTCTCTCCGCTTCCAGTTCCCTTCATCTTGTATAATGCTCTGCTTTCAGGTTGCCATGGATACAGGTAGACCATATGCTATACAGAGAGGAAAAAGGGCTCCACTGTGAACTCACTTTCGCTTTTCACCCCTTTCATCATCAGTCCTAGTAATGTAAATCTCTAAGACAAGTACTTCTGGGAATAGCAGTGACCATTATGATAACTGTTGTCAGAAATCCTACTTTCGCTGCACTAATTATGAAAATCCAGACTGTCACAATGGCTATACTCAATTATTTTTTCCTACAGCTGCAGAAACAAATTGTCCAATTATGGCTCCAAAGCAGACAGAGCACATAAATGTTATGTATTCATCTGACTGCAGCATACCATATCTCATGCTCAAAGATAAATCGAGTGTTTGCTGTGCAACGACGTGGGCTGATCACTGAACGAGTTTGACCCAGCTTCGGTCCTGTCAAACACTTCTTCCTGCTCAGTGAATTCATCATTTCCATCTTAATGGGAACATTTGACTGACACCTGCCATCTCCAGTTGCAGGCTCATGTCAGCAAGCACCAGAGCATTCATCACAAGAGGGTGTGTGTGTGTGTGTGTGTGTGTGTGTGTGTGTTTGAGAAAGACAGAGAATGATAGATGGAAAGGTGAAAGCCAGAATTACAAACTTTGTGTCCGGGCAAACAACTTAAGTATGTATGTAGGCCAATTATTCTCTCACTCAGTCCACAGAAAGTTCATTGACGATGTTGATCACACGACTGCATGTGCTGTTTGTACCAAAAGTACAAACAGACGGAAAAGAAAACCCTCTTGTTTTCTGCTGCAAACGAAATTTAAACTGATGGCTCTGATATCTGTGTGTCTGATATCTGTGTATCATTGTCAGTTTATACCTATTTTAGAATTGTTATTTGTAGGCCTGTGATGAACAGTTACTTTGATTGTGAGTTAATCTGCTGATTCTTCTCTTGAATAATTGTTCAGATCATAAAATGGCATAAAACACCCAAGATGATTGTTTCTTTTCACGTTAATGACCAAATATTAAGTTCATTATCACACGAGACCAAGAGAGCAGCAAATTCTCACAATTGAGAAACTGGAACAACAGAATCTTTCAGATTTTTTCTTTAAAAATTGTCTTAAAATAATGGTAAATCAAGACACTTACGTTGAATTAATCCGACTAACTGACTATTTATTTAAGGACAAAGAATTCGTTTTTTTAGTCTTTTGTTTAATCCATTAGCTGATTTAGTTTGCAACTCTTTATGCAGGTCCGCACCTGCTTAAATGAAGGTTGAATAGAATAAAAGTAAAAGAAACCATTTACCATTTAAGCCATTTGTAAAGTGATAATGTCCAATGTTAACCTCCTCCAGTATTTAATGCTTATTTCTGTTTTATATCATTTTAAACTGAATACCTTTGGGTTTTGGACTGGTGGTAGGACAAATCATCCTTGACTCCGGGAGACTATGCTTGCTATTTTTCATTATTCTCTAATATTACTTTGGTAAATTATCATTTAAAAAAACAAAACAACAACAAACAATAATAATAATAATAATCATTAGCTGCAGCCCTATATGTGCATGATTATATGCATCAGGTTTAGGGAGGAGAGACAGAAAACTACCTTCTGCCAGGCTGACCAGCTTCATCTCCACAATAAAGTAATTTGGAGCAGAGGCTGGTGGGGGATGCAGAAAATGGGGAAAATGGGAGTATCTTATGACGGCATGTAATGGCAGATGACACTATCAGCAGAACCCTCTGTCTGCCGCTAATGGAGTGATACATAGGCCCATTTTCCTGTGTTAATCAGACCACACCGGCTCGAAACCAAAGCCATGCTCAATCTGTCCACTGGACTAACATTGAGGGAGGGGAGGAAACAACAGATAACAGCTAGTTACTGTTTCATCAACTTCACTGATATAGATTCTTACTGAAACCTACTCCCAGTTCTTCACACTCAAAGCTTTCTACTGACCAACCTTTGCAAAGATGCGTT
Organism: Seriola lalandi dorsalis; assembly: GCF_002814215.2. NCBI lineage: Eukaryota > Metazoa > Chordata > Actinopteri > Carangiformes > Carangidae > Seriola > Seriola lalandi. The sequence continues at coordinate 53,843 of NW_019524324.1, forward strand.
CAGAAATAACGCAAAGCCACTTTGCTGTGTTGCCTTATTTGTAAAAATGTGACTGCTGGACTGTTTGTGCTGTCTGTGTTTATTTGCTTCAAACAGCCAGTGAAACAACTGTCACAGATGTGTGTGGAGTGTGACTCGTTTCTAGTCCTTGTAATATTTCTCCTTTCTCATCTCGTCTCCTTAAGTGTTTGTGAAACACTTTCAACTTGGACAGACGTGTCTTCCCTCCAAATTTCATGCTGCCAAGAATGAATTTGCATCCTCTCACGTTCTCTTCTATTAATTCACTCGTATCACTTTGTCACTTTGTATTAAATCATGCCACGTCTGAATACACGTTAAAGCTTTGTTTATGAGGCAGGTATAGTTTCCTGTGACCTCAACCACTAAGGACTGTAAACTTCTCAGGGAGAAGTAATAGGTGAATACCAAAGAAACAAACTAATTTTTCAGCTCTTTCTACCACCATTTGAAACAAATGTTAAAAGAGAAGAGAGCTGATGAGATGAAAAGGTGCACATGACAGGTGCTTAATCGCAGTATAGGTGAACATCAAACTGAGCCACGCTTTGAAGCTCTACCCCCGGTCCGCATTATTGTATTTTTTTTTTTTTTTTTTGGGCTTTTATGCCTTTAATGGACAGCACAGTGGAGAGTGACAGGAAACAGGGAGGCAGAGAGAGGGGGAATGACATGCAGCGAAAGGCCGTCCGATGCGGGATTCGAACCGGGGCCATATGAGCAAATATCCCCCTTTAAGAAACAATAAGTGGGACTGAAAAAGCTTGTTACTGAGCTGAAGTCCCAGTTTTTACAAATTTGGAGATGCTTTTCACTACCTGACCCAATAGACGGAAAGAGGAAGCAGACAGGTAGACCGATAAATACAGGGAAAGAGTGTAAGATTGTTCAGTGCCCTGGAGGAGCTTTGAAATACAGATGGGATACAAATAATAGATTGTTCACTTCCTTCTTTCTGCCCACATGAAGGATCTTTTTTTTTGTGGGGTTTTATGGATTGTGTGTTAATGCTCTGTGTATTTCTGTTTGTGTGTATTATGTTTATATTTAGACATGTCAGTGTGCATCTACATGCTTAAATCTGAGCCCTCACACATTGAGGTTTTATTCGTCTGTACCACATTTGTACCCACTAAATGTGACACCCACCACCTGGCTACTGTCACCTGGTGATAAAATACCTTCCTGCAAAGATGACAGTTGTCCTACTTTCCAGAAAGGACCAGTTCTGGGCTCTCAGCAGAGTTAATACCTGATCTACACACCTCTCCACTTGGGAACAGGCCCAGAACTGTGGGCTTAAGCCTGCATGCATATTAACCAATGTATCAAACTCTTTTTCACCCCCGACTGTCAGAATGCGCAATAATCCTATTTCGAACCTACTCAGAGTGATGGGTTCACTAACCCAGAGCCACCAGGGAGTATGAATACAAATCCTTTTTGTAAAGTCAGCATTCATCTTCACCTGTACATTACCACGGACAGGAGGAAGCAGAATGTAGTCTGATATGAATGTCATGCACATACAGCAGTACTTTTCCTAATAGAAGTAAGGCTTCCAAGACTGGCTTAAAAAAAAGTCTAAGCAGGGACAGTAAGTGACCTACGCCATCAATTACCTGAAAAACTACTATTAAAACGGTCATGTACAAGGTTCATAGCTCCCAGTTGGAGAAAAGGGGTTAAACTGGGAGGATACGATGAGTAAACGATCAAACTAATGATCCATATGGAGAAATTATACAGCTACAAAGTAAATAGAGAGAGACTCAGCATAAGAAAACAAGAAAAAGACAAATGAGGGCTATATTAACATTAAACAAGCAATTTACACATGAGAACTCACTAAATACTGTAGATGTCTGAGGGCTGAGTGTGATAAATGTTTGTATTAATGCATCAAGAGGGTTTTGCAGCAGTGCAGAAAAACTAAACTCATAAAACACAAAACAAAAAATATAAAATTTGAATAATGAATGGATGGAAACAATAAAAGTGACACTTGTAAGTGTAATGTAAGCCAATATTACAGCCGTGTGATAAATGACAACTCAGTAAGAACTGCAGTGTTAGATTTTGGTTGAGATTGTGCCAAAGAGGTGTTGACTCAACTGAGGCTGTAGGCTGGGTTGTGTATTGGTGTGTATTACCTTGTAAGATGTCCCTCACACTTGAACAGAAATATTTTTCACACACCCTTCTCCTGTAAGGACTAGTAACACAAACAACCTAAATAGCTGCATAATCAGTTAAATGATGGACTATCTTTAGGTTTTGGACTGTTGGTCAGACAAAACAAGACATCTGAAAACATTACTTTGGAAATTGTAAAGGGTATTTGTCACTTTTCTCAGGCATTTTACAGACCAAAGGATTAATCGAGAAAATAATCCTCAGATTAATCAATAATTAAAATAATTGTTTGTGGCGACTCTGTTCCTGATCAATTGTTGGTATCAGCTTTATTTATTCTCATTTTTACCATTGTTGTTTGTAGTGCTGCATCTAACAATTACTTTCATTATCTATCATTTCATTATTAGGAAATAAGCGACTGTTTGAGTATCAGTCGCTTTGTTTGGAATATAAAATGTCAGAAAATTGATTAAAGTACCTGTCACAGTTTCCTGAAGTCCAGTGTCTTCAAATTGCCTTTGACTAAGACTCTAACACTAACACTTTCCTTACTATTGTCTCTGATATTAACCGATTACATTTCTAGTCTTTCGACTAATTGATTAATCAATTGATTTGGCTCTACCTTAAATATGGTATCCTCAAATACAGTATTACAACACAAAAAACTACGGCTTGAAGCTGAAGTTGAATCAACACCTCTCTGAAGCTTTACAACTGCAGTACAATATGGCTGATATGGTTTTTATACTGATTTCAACACAGTGTGCAGGTGCTGTATCTTATTTACAACTGTATGTGCAACATGTGTGACAACACGAGCTGTACTTTGTGTGAGTATATGTACCTGTAAATGGGAAACTGCAAATTGCTTTCAAAAGAACACATGTACTGTACTCTTCAACCTTTTCCTGGAATTACAAAGCGACGTGGCTGCACAGCTTTGATTTTCTTGCATGACTACGCAGGTAGACCTCAGGTTGTGACTGGTAGACGAATTTATTTCAAAACCCCAGCACTGACTGTTGCTAGGCACAGATGAAAAACACTCTGGATTTATTTTTTTGAGCATTTGGTTTTTTTTGCTGCCATCAAAGTGTGATCTGTGCTTGCCATAACTAAATGTGTTGTCTGACTTCAATCAGACCACCTACAGTGATGATACAGACTGTAGATCACAGTCATACAGGCTGATCATGAGCTGCGTGACACCAGCTGCATGTCGACAGCAGCAGCAGTGAGACATCAGTCAACTGACGGCCATACTTGGCCTTGCTGCTCACTAAAACACAAATTGCTCCATGGGACTGTGAATATTAAAAGCATTTCGTGCAGAGAATCAAATCAAGCAGATGAATTCGCAATAGGAATTATAAATCCACTTGCAAAGCGCCATAGAGCAATCAATCATGGGGAAATCGCAGAAGAAAAGTCTATTCTTTAATCTCATCCCTTCATCCCGATGGACTGCAGCACCGCAACAGATAACTGAGATGAAAGAAAAAAAATAACAAAGAGATTCATATTAGCAGATAAAAAAAGAGTTGGGAAGGAACAATATTTCATTTTTATACAGGAAACAGGATTATAATTTATCGTCAGAGTACAGATGGAAGCTTTCTTTGAAAAAGCCCGGGAGAGTTTCTGTGTGAATGCTTCTGCCTCATGCGGCCGTGAGGGACCATGAACTCAGATTCGAGAGATATAACAAAAACGGTCATTGTAAAGGCCGAAGGGGTGCAAAAGCCTGGAGGAGGGCACATATTTGTCCTGCTCGGTTCATCAGACATAGTGTTTTGATTGGTGGTGTACTGTATGTGATCTTAAATTGCCCGCACAGGCTAAAGAAAAAGTGAGAGATAGAGAGAAAGAACTCTGTCACCCAAGCACTAAGATGTATGAACTCCCCGAGCTGAAGGCGTGCTGTGAACACAGACGCTCCCACAGGCCCGGGGGGGACACTCTGTTTACGTCCCCCCTCTTTCCTCAGACGCACAGGGAAGCGTTACTACCTCGGGTGGAGTTTGTGAGCTGACTCCTTTATCCCAGAGCAATCTCACTTTGTTTGCAAGTAGCACCCCTTTTCTGGAGAATACAATAGGGCGGAGGCACGCATTCAGCTGGCAGGGACATGGAGTAATGTTATAACCAAGATAAAGCTGAGGAGAGAAAAGGGACAGAAATAAGATGTAAAGAAAAGAAAAGAAGGGGGTGAAAATAGAGTTCAAGCAAAGCATAACTTAATGTTGCAAGTCATGGCTGCAACTTTGGCGCAAACTCAATATCATTTTTTTATACTTGACAGTATATCATCATTGCATCTCTCAGGAACCGCTGTCCAGACGCATCCTTTTGATTGACAGCTGAAGGACGTCTCAGCAGCAGCTGCAAGACTGAGCTCCATTACCCACACAGCAAGCAAAAGGACATGCACTGCAGCCATAATGATACATTTAAGCCGGGAAGGGGCTATTCGTTTGGTGAGGAGGAGCAAGGAACTGCCAGCCCGGTCCTGACGGCTGTTCATCCTCCCCGATCATCAGCTCTGAGGGGAGTGCTACCAAATCTCTGCTTGCATGACTACTAAGGGGCCTGGTCCATTAGCTAATTGTGTTACACTTAATATGAAGAAACAGATCAATTACCACCTCCGCCTGGGATCAAGATAATGTGTGTTTCAATGCGTGTGTGTGTATGTGTGTGTGGGTGTCTGCATGTACCCGTGTATGTGTTATTGTGTGCATTGTGGCTGGAGGTTAGCTGTTCCACACACACAAAGCTATAGTTGTCTGTGGTGAGAATGTTAAGCCAATAATTTACCTGAGCTGTTACACGGATGTGCAGCTTCCTCCAGGGAAGAAGTGAGGATGATAAATAATTGAATTTCCCCAGGCTACGAATGGGGAGATTTCATTCATTATTTATCATCTAATTGATGACTGCAAGTAGGCTTTCTAACCTGTCGCACAATTAACTTGCTGCTTTTTATGCGCCTAATTAATGGCCACTGCAGCTTCATGAAAAACACACACTCAATTACATTTGGAATTGAAAAGCTGTGGCAGTTGGTTCTGTATCGCTGTGCTGGGACAGAACAAAAACATTAATCAGCTCAAATGGAATTCAATAAGACAAACTTAGTCTTCTCGACCAAATTGGGCAATTTTTCATATTGTTGTCATACTGCCTCTGTGGTAATATTACAGCTCAAGTTTTCCTCTTGACCCAAAATCCACTTTGAATCAGCTTAACTGTCAACAATCTTTGCTGCTCTGCTCCAGCTTGTTTGCTCTGAGGCTGCAACCGTCCTGTCCCCTGTTCTGGCTCCTCTTTGTGACACTGTTATTTATTCAATGTGCTGCAGATTTCTTATTTGGTGAGGAGTTATTGTTTTGTACACAAACAATACATGCACACAGAAACACACAAAGATGCATAAACTCACACTGGCACATGTGTTTATCTCTCTAGCTTACTTTTAGAGAGGCCGCCACCCAAACCAATTCCATGAGGTCTTGCTTTGAATAAAAAGCGGTGATGGCCAACACTGTCTGAATTAAAAATACCCTCTTGGCAGGATGAGCCACAGTGTGTGTTTAGGCTTGAAAAACCTTTCAATTCAAATGTCCATGTATCTCTGTTTCCTTTCAGCTTCAACAAAACCATAAGCAAGACCCCTGGCAAAACTTTAATGCGCTCTATTTTTCATATCCTAACTCGATATCATTGCTGGCTCCTTCACAACTCATCTACTCACACTGAATTCACAAAAATATGAAAAAAACACTTTGGAAAATATACAAACCAAATGAAACAACAATGTCGGGTTCAACACATTTAGATGCTGAGCCATCACATCTTCTATTTTGATAAGCTTTGCTTAATAACGAGAGTTTCTTTTTTCTTTTGTTTTTCTTCATGTATTTACTGTGACTACAAATCTACATGATCTGTGTTCATAAGTCTTTAAACCTCTCTGGCGACAAATCAGCCACCAGTCGCACTGCACACAGACACTCTGCTTCCAGGAAGGCATTGATTGCAGCTGAAGCCACCAGCCATCACTGTAAAAGCCAGCTTGTTGACCCTTTAAATAATGCTGTATAGCATACTGAGGCAATATCCTCTTCTGCTGAAACAAATTTTTGTCTTTGCATCCAAAAGCAATCCTTGCCTTTGGTGGGGAAAAAGTTACAATTTTTTTAAGATAAGAATAGTTTTTAATTCACATTTCGTTCCGTATACTGACAATCAAAAGTATATTCTGAATACTTGGATTTTGTTTAAATGTCTTCAGTTCATCCTCAACTGTACAAACGGGCTCTTTTTCTCTCCTTTAATTGCTGATGGACAGAGAGGTGCATTGAAGCCTGTAAATAAGGCCCCAGGGCTGTGAGCTATACAGAGTCTGAAAAGGCCTGGATGCTACAAGGCTGACATCATTAAGAACTGCCTAACGATCCCCTGGATTTGATTTGTTTGGCCTGTGTCGCGTCCTTTCGGACTGGAATGACTTGTGAAAGAAAAAAAAAAAAGAAAAAAAAATCATCAGTCTCTCAACAGGGCTTCTATTGAGGTTTGGGCTCGTTTGGGCTGGTGCCAAAGCTCTCCCAGGCTGAGTCCAATTACTTCACCAAGAATGTTATGTACTGCTAAAAAAGACTAATTGAAGGGTTTATACAAGAAGAGAACTAATAGGCTGATTCAGAGAAGGTGGGGACACATGAAGGGCAATGATATAAAGAAAAGAGAAGGATCCTGTGTTTTTCTAGGAGCTTAAAAACACTATTCACGTTTTTAATTGTGTAATAATTCAAGCAGGCAGAGAGACATATCCTTGGAAGCTCAGTTGGCTGCAGTTCTGGCAAAAAAAAAAGCTGCTAGCTTATTGCTGAGTGACAGATTTATTCAGAGAGTGAGTTATTATTAGCCAACTGTACAAGACCCAAACAAATATTAAATAAGCTGGATGCTCTGGTGCATTTAACATTTGAACAAGCTATAATGCAAGATGTGTGAGCTGCTGGTTATGAGATGTTGTTCTTATCCAGTGCTTCTTAATTCCATAATAAAACTAAAAGATGTAAGAGTGGAGCGGAGCACAGTTATTTTAACTCTGCACAAATGGGATTAGGTGTTTGTACACAGAGCAGAATGGAGGTTTGGGATAGGGAGCTTTCCTTTCACGGCTAAGCCTGCGGCAGGGACTATGGAGCGCGGCAGGTTACTGTGCGATTATGATGATTCACTTTGATCTGAGGAAATGAAATTTCTTCCAAAAGCGCGTTTCGGCTCTTCAGCTCTTCGGCAAAAGGAGACAAACAGATAAAATGCCCAGGCAGGTACACTGCTCACATACAGGCAGCAGGACACACACATACATGAAAATGATACAAGCACAAAGGTGTGTGTTCGGCTCATTCACACTTACTGCACTAATTTATCTTACCCAACTTCAGTGTTAAGCTATTGTAATGCCAGAGTTATAAAGTATGAGGCTTGGGCTAAATGGATTCGATTCCAGTTTTCTATTCGCAAAGCAGAAAAATCAGCTAAGACTTGCAGAAGGCAGCCAAATGCCAATATCTAGCAGTTCTTCTTTACTCTTGGTTCTTCTGGAACCAATGAAGCGCTAGTTTTACTTAAAAAAAAAATTCAATACAGTTGCTGATTAACTTTCTGTCGATCAGTTATTCGATTAATTGACTAATTGTTGCATCTCTAACTGAGATACATGAAGGAAAATTATATTCAAATCTACTTATGATACCACAATTAACTGACACATGATACACCAACTAAACCACATATAGAGATTGTCAAATGCTAACATGCTCACAATGACAATCCTAATATCCTGATCATGAGCAGGTATGATGTTTTCCATGTTCCCCATCTTTGTTTAGTGTGTTAGCATTGTGACATTTGCTAATTAACATAAAACACAAAGTCCAGCTGAGGCAGGTGGGGATGCCGCTGGTTAAGCGATATTGGACTAATTCAAATTTTCACCTAATGGTGCTGCTGGAGTAAAGAAGTCAGGAGAGGTTATTACAATTCATCCTGTGGGGCACTTGAATGTCTTTACCAAATTTCATGCCAATTCATCCCACTGTTGTTGATGGATAGACTGATATTGCCATTCCTAAAGCCATGCTGCTAGCATGGCTAAAAACTTATCAATCACAATCATTATTTAACATAAAGCTGTTGTATTTTTAGGACGGCAGCATGACATTAAAAAACTGTAACAGATATTTTCAATTACGCGAAGTTATCCCACATATTATCTTAAATCACAGTAGGCACTAGTCTTCTCACCACGGACATACTCAGCATCATCTTCACAATAAATAATTTCCATCTACAATCTCCCCCACCTGCACTGGCTAAGCATATACAGTATCTCCCATTTCACCCAGACTTCATTTTCCCATCTTCCTTTGCCTCTCAGCACAGCTTATATAAGAGGCAGCCGGTGTGATGGGGGATGGGGTGTCCCTGTCTCTCCCTAAAGGACAGCTGAAAAGTGATCCATGCACAATCTGATGAATATCACCACTCACTGGACCACTGAGGCTCAGATTTATTCAGCTGGCTCCCCATATGCAGTAATTGATTGTACTGTAAAAAAAAAAAAAAAGTCACCTGGTATAAATTTATCTTCACTACAGTGTAACCCTTTCCGCTAGGATGCACGGCAGGGTGGGTGATATATTTTCTCTATTGCCAGCTGCTGCAGTGGGTGATGGGAAAGGAATGAAAGTAGCAGACGGACCAAAAGGGCTGTCATTGGCTGTTTAAGCTCAAACAAAGGGAAAGTTATCCACAGTTAGACCCGTGTAGCACGGACGCTGAACTTGATTTCTGGTCAGATTCAAAGAAAAAAAAAAAAAAAATTATTTCAATGATTTTTGAGCAATATTTTTAAAGAGAAAGTCCAAGAGATACCAGAGCGTGCCAGTACTGAACCACTATTGAAGATCTGCTGCAGGAAGATTGACACAGGGAATAATGTGAGATACTCCCACAGCGAACAAAGCATGCAGTGCAGCTTTTCAATATGGCAAAGCTACAAATCTGCAAGGAGCAACGGGCAAAACTCCTAAAATACAGATCTACCAAACTGACAGAAACAGATGTAAAAAAAAAAAAAAAAAAAAAAAAAGATGTAATTGCACCCAAGTGCCTGTGCAAAAAATTTATTCAGATCACATTATGTTTATGAATCAGTGGCACAAAGTTCAAAGCACACAGTCAGTGCTGCGTGCTGCAGGTGCATATGGCCTGAGAGCTGACATTTGGGAAATACTGTGGCCAGGGGCGAATGACGCAACTGCAGCACGTTTGGAAATGAGGTCAAATTAGGAGGAAACATTACCAGAAGGTGTGGTGGGGCCTGGCATCAGCCATGACTAAGCAAATTACCTGTTTTTTGGGTTTTTTTTTGTTCCTTTAAAAGCATGGTGCTTTGTGTCACAGCACTTTGATGTCCCTGAGTGGGAGGGACAGAATCACCATTGAGTACCACAAATTAAATTAGCTTAAAGGAGATGTTTGATGTCACTCTGGTACTAAGTGAAATGTTTAATGGAAAAGAAAAAATAAAAACAGTTCAGTGACTTCGTGTGTAGACTCAAACACAACGAGCCACAGATGTCACTTTTTCTACAGAGACTTGACAGCATCCATTTGTCAATCTTACCATCCATACAAGAAGCAAGTCTCCCTGAAATGATGCACTGTATAAAACCAATTTGTTTTCCAATAATGCTGTGATGGAAAATGCAACTGCTGCCTGGATTTGGCAATTCAATATGTATTTGTTGCTGCAAATTAGTATACAAACATAAGTCCTAGGAGATAAGGTTAGAAGGAGTAGTATGTGTACACCATCGCACATGCTGACAGTTGTACGTTTAATGACTATAAGTCACATCACAACAACACATGCATATAACCAAGCACTTATCTCTATCTAAGTCAAGTTTGCCAACATGTTCCCAACAAACAGTTTCTGAGCTCTTGAATAACATGTGTTCATGCAGACATTGTTTGTTTAATCTGGGAAGGATATAGCACATGCTTGTGCCATAGCAGGCAGGCAGCACAAACACAAAATCTAATTTTTCCTCATGTGCTGCAGTCTTATCTTTTGACATCAGAACAGCACTGAAATCTCTGCTGCATCACTCCTTCCACTTCAACATATTGAAGCTAAAAATTTTCAGCAAGTCACAAAATTTCATACAAGCATGGGCGACAAATCATCTGGGTATGCCAAAGAAATACATCTTCACCAGCACACAGCAGGCAACAGCGTGCACTATAATGGAAATACACCCAGAGGGTTGAATACTTGAGTAATTTCATTCTATCAATTAATCACATTTTCAGAAATGTTTACACCATGTTTCGTTTATCTTAATATAAATATATGAATTATAAAAAATAAAAACATCTCAGTAAAACACATTATAAAATTCAGCTGCATCCCCACATGAAAATGTCAGGGGAGTTGGAAATTTTCTGGAGGCGCTGGAAGAATGAGAGACGCAGACAGAAAGAAAGACAAGACATGCTGGCACATGTACAGAGATAGATCACTTTCATATTCCTCCTGCGTATCAGGTTGTGATTGAGTTTTAAGACATACTGGTCGACATTAGCCGCGTTATGAATATCAATTTGCTCCGCAGGATCTTCTCAAGCAGGCGACTAAAGGTCAAATCATTCATTCTAAGAGCAAACTTTGTTCCTCTATTAATACATGCAGCACACACTGCAAGCTAAAGTGACAACCGAGTTACCCTCGGCACTTAATGATGCGAGTTAATGATGCTGTGACAGAGAGGAAAACATCGAAATAATGAAAAATAAATAAACTGTAATCTCTGAGAAGTTTACAATTTATAGCATTTTTCTCAAAGTGATGTGTGTGATATTTATATTGTCTGTATGTGAGTGCGCTCTCCTGTGATATGACCCAAAAAAAAAAAAAAAAAAATATTTGGAGACAGAAGTGGGTCACCCAAATTAGAAGGAAAACAACATGGACTGGTGCAAACATCATACCCCTCAAATACCACATTCTCTCACAAAGAAACATCTAAAATTACATTTTTTATATGATGTCACCAGAATTAACTAACACCTTCAGGCCATAAACAAATATTAAAGTTTATGAACTTTAGTGGAGGAAAAAACAAAGCCTAGTGTGTCACAGTGTCTTAATGTTCAGCTGTAGTGCTGCAGAGTAGAAAAGGTTAGAGTTGTGGGCCTTACATTTTCTCTCAACATTCATAAACAGGTCATCCGTCGTCCCACAGACATGTAAAAGAGGTGGATTGAGGACCACCAGCGAAGTTAGATGCATGGATGTGATTGTGTGATTGACCCAGAATAGAAATAACCAGCTAACAAGATAAGAAAAGCGTTTATTTCCTCCCAAGGAGAACCACAGCAACATTTCAGTTCTCGGAAAACATACGTCTTTATATCAGTAGCTGTGCCTAGTCTTGCAGAAAGCTTTTTTTTTTTAGAAAGAGAGCTTTGACCTTTATTTGTTGGCCTGACAGGATTTTGCAGAATAAAATGAGGTTCATAATGTGGCTGCTACCAGTGATTGTAATGTCTGACTCCTAATCCTTACCTGCCTACAGCACAAAAATATGAACCCTCTCTCTCTTTGGCTCTTTTCTGTTTATTCCTCTCTTTATTCTGTCTTTCACCCTCTCACTATCATTTTTCCCAGCCTCTCTCTGGCTTTCTATTTCTCTTTCCTGCCCTTTCTTTGACTTGCCTGCTTTCCCTCTTTGCCTATTTACCTCTCCACTCTCTTTACTCTCCTTCCCAGCAGTCTGTCTTTATTCTTCTCTGCAACTTTCATGGGCAGAAAGAGTCCGTCACACATGGGAGAGGACCAATTACATGGGGAGTTTAGGGGCCCTTCCCCAGAAAAAACGGAATTTCTAATAACATATTTCTCAATTTCCACTTAATCTGCCATGATCACGTTGTTGTTGTGACCACAAAAAATGTAATGAGACAACTAATGATTTATCTAGCTCAGATGATAATTTAACATGATGCACGCTTACTATCAGCATATTAGAAATGATCTTTATTTTTATTTTCTGTGTAACTCTTGCTACATATTCTGTATACCTCTTGAGTGAGAGTCAGTCTCAAGCTGTTTATCTTCATAAATAAATCATGAGCATATGCACCCACCCATCCATCATAAACAAAGGGACTGACAGCTGTCTATCATCATCTGGTCTGCTGGAGGATTCTACTTCTCTAAACAACAGGAGAACTGCAGTTGGAAACCCCTTGAGATGTGGAGAAAACTATATTCAAAATTTACCTGGCTGATGGATTGTCACTGGCCAAACAAGCAGCAGTCTGTACCGGGAAACTCATTATAAAAAATAAAAAAAAAGACCAGTCACCATCTTTTGACAAAGTTTGCCATAAATTCAGCATTTTCAGTCTTACCTTCCTAAAGCTTGTTACAATTTTACCTCTCATTCATCCATTCACACACACAATGACACACAGGTGGCACATGCTACCAAGCAAGGCACTGGCCTAAACATCTGGAGCAATTAAGGGTTAAGTGTCTTGCCCAAGGTTGTCCACCTCAACATGTGGACAGGCGGATTGAGCCACCAATCCTGTGATTACTGGATGGTCAGCTCTACCTGCATGTCACCTCAGTTATTGACTAAATAACTGGCAAAAACATTTTCTTTTCAGCTTGTGTTTCAGTCAGGTGGATTCCCCGCTATAGGATAATTATGAAGCCAAGTTGTTAAGGCAGCAGCAGAATTTGTTCCTGTTATCTTTAAACTTTTGGCTTGTTGTTTACCAGAACAAAACTATAATAATAAACAAAAATTACTTTTCTTCCACTTTTAGTGCAATCAATGAACTTTTATTTAGTGTCATTTAGCTTAAAAATACTGCTTTATTAGAGATAGTATGCTATGAGTGAATGTCATAGTATTATATACCATAGCATTAAAGAGGATAAATTAGTTTAGGGACATTCAACCCCTCGTCCGGCCCTATAGATATACTGCTAATGACATCATCCTTTATTTCTTTCCATCTTTTATACTCTCTGTCTCTTGTCCTTCCCCACTCCTTCTGCCTCTCTATATCACCTTCTCATGTACTCTCATCTTTGCTGATCAGCATATGAAAACACTTCTTCTTTCCTACCCACCTCTCCTGTACCCCCTCTCCCTCATCTCCTCTTTCCTCTTGCTTGATGAGCATATGAACACACGTCTTTCCTCTCCTCTGCCGGCTGCTGCCTCCCTCTGTCCCTGCTGCTTCGGCTCAGCCCACAGGCAATTTTCACACAAGGCTGATTGAATTCACCCCCCCCCCCCCCCCCCCCCCAACACACACACACACACACACACACACACCCTTTTTCTTCACTGTTCTCTGTTCTTGCAAAGGGAAAGGGATGAGAAAACAAGGTCTTAACACCACACACGTTTATATGCATATAAATGGACACTGACAAATGAAACACACACTGCGCACACACACACACAGGGTTGCATGTAGGCATACAGGCAGTGGAGAAACGGAGGTTGAATTAACATAAAAATCACACATGTTCTTATATGGAGGTGAAGAGAGGGGCACATGGAATATGCACAAGCACCTGAAAAGTCCCACATGGTAATGCAAATATGTACTGAGGCAAACTACATACAAAATGATCCCACGATAAACACCCCCAGAGCTTATATGGAGCTGAGGACGTGTTTGCAGGAAAATACATGTGAACATTTAAGTTTTTGATGAAAGTTGTTTTAAATTTATTGACAACAACTTTAATAGTCAATTAATCATTTAAGTCATTTATGAAATACAGGTGCAAGCTTCAGAAATGTGTGCTGCTTTCTGAACTTGGATTTTTGTATTGAGTTCAACTTTGGTGAGTCCAAAATGGAGGAAGCTATTAGAGCTAATTAGCCCTGTGGCACCATATATTTTATTACATTTCTTCTGTTAATGTAAAAAACTGCTCCACAAAATGCAGAATGGTTTGCAGATGGTTATGAGACTGGAGAAGATGGTATGGAGTAAAGTGTGAATGTCTAAATAAGCTTGTTAGCCAAGAGCTGTTTTCCCTCTTCAGTAATAACTCTTAAATTAAATGATGTGCAATGCCAAGTACAAGACAGCAGGAGGGTGTAAATGGCACAGTACAGAGAAAATATAAAGTAGCTTGGACAGGTAGTTATTCTGTCTGACTAGTGTTCACATGTTGCTGGCTAGCTAGCATGTTAGCTTCTAGCTTGCCAGCTATACAACTAACAAAGAAACAGCATTCACAAAATTACATCCAGCTGTTAAGTCCTCCATAGCAAGTATAACACTTTAAGTAATCTAGTAGACATACACAAAGTCCACATGAGTAGTAAGAGCAAGAGCAGCCCAACAGTAAAAATTAATAATGTTGTATGAGCAACATATTAGCCGCAGACTGCTAGTGTAATGATTACCTTGGTTAGAACTAATTTGATAGCAGGAAAACTAAATTATAGTTACAAATCACAAATGAGCAGTAATGAAAAGGCCTAATAATAATATAATAATAATGTTGCTGCAATGGCAATTGTGGTGAGTAGTAAAACATCACCTTTAAATTTTTCTGACAAATCTGACAAAATGGTGGCTGTAGCAATGTCAGTTAAACTGCCAGTAGGTTGCAACTACCAAAAATTTTGATGGGCATTTGTCACTATTTTATGACTTTTTATACACTAAACAATCAAACAATTAATAATGAGAAAATGAAATAGGTAATGACAATAGTTGTTGCAGCCTTAGGTTATAGACATATAGCTATACAGGTAGACACACCACAGCAAAACCCAGACATCTAACGCCTAAAGTAATATCCACTTCTGTCAGAGCAATTTGGCCTGGCTAGGTGTGTGTGACGGTGAATGATGAAAGAGCAGAAAAAGGATCAGAGGTGGCAGCGACCGGACTCGTTTGAACAAGACATTTAACCTGGGGACTGCTTCCATAAAGACTAGCCATTATCCTTCTGGGGCCTCAAGAAAACACACATATAAACAGTACACACACGGTCAAAACAACAGGAGATTATTAATGGTCAGGTGCTGTTCCAGTTCTGCTCCAAGCACTTCTCCTTCAAACTGCATCCCGCGAGGAGCCATAATCATCATCCGCTCCCCAGCAATCATTTACAGCGGCACCAGCTGCCCAATGTCCTCTGGTCAAACTGAATCCACAATCTCATAATAGTCACTTTCAGTGTATCTCAGGTGATTTAAGTCTCTGCAGCGGTGACAGACCTTCAAACTGTTGGTTTCATCATTCAGATGGAACAGCAGACTCAGAGCAACACAGCCTAATGGGGGAATGGAGGGGAGGGGGATCAGGTAGCCATAAATCTCACTCTCAGGGACCCTTCACAGAAAGCACGAGTCAGCCATGTGATGGATAAATGCACCACTGTAAAGGGTATTGATACGTCCGTCAGGAAACTGAGATGGTGTGCTCCATCTCGGGAGAATGATGGTGTAGTGTAAATGGTATGAAAGTCCGAATGCAAGGGAAAGAGCGTGAGGAGAGGAGCTGCAGTTAGAGAGCAACAGCGATGGATGTCGACACTAATCACACAGACTGAGGTCAAAAAGAGTAAGATTGAATGTAGCAGTAAGGTGTCTCTTTTTACAGATTTACTTCACCCAGACTAGTTCGTACTAATGTCCTTACGTGACATGGCAAGTTGAGAGCATAGATAATACACTCTATTCTTTCTTTTCACGCTCACATCCACACACTCATATTAGATAATGTCATTATCGAAGCCATATATAGAATTTTCCATGGACCAGTGAATAAAATAGAAGAACATTTTCTGCATCGCATTATTGGGACGCAAATGTGGAATAATGGATTCAACTATGTATTGTGCTCCGGCAATGTATTCATATTTCACTCATCCAGCGATGGTGGACAATTTTTATGCTGCTCTCCCTTCAACTCGCTTGGCCTGCAAATCAATGTCTATTAGACCAACTAGAGTGTTCATATGTCACTGGATACTATCCATTAATTCTGCTTCTGCAAGGACTTCAGCCTCCTCCACTGAGGCTTTCAAAACAGGACAACAGAGTATGTTGTGTGCATGCTCCAGGAGGCTGCTACAGGCAGATGCTCATTACTGTGACACGTTGACCTCCAGTGACTTCACAATACAGTGATAATGAACTGAACCATTTGTGCTGTGTGGTTGTCACAGGCACTTTTTAAGCCTTTATTTATCCAGCCAAGGTTTACAGCGCCTCCCTTCTTCGGACAAGGCCTTGCTTCACACTCATAAAGTTTCACAGCTTCACACCTGGACGCTGTCCATCGTAACCGCAGCCCGTTACACTTGGAGGGACTGTGGCTTCTTCAAGGACACAGCTGTGGTAGCTCTTCAAGCAGAGCAAAAATAATTCTTATTCATTGCCACCCAAATTTAACCATATCATTTTTAGTTGTCAGCTTGCTTCTCTCACCTCTACACAACACTGAAATACTGCAACAAAAATGCAACACAAGTAATGTAAAGTTAGAGCTGATTATTTGAAGTATTCTATTCTTTACTGACCAACAACAGCTGGTTTAACATTAGCCCCTGTGAATGCACAGGGAAGTAAAAAGAAGCTGAAGGGTTCAACCCCCACCAACTCCAACTCTGAGCTAAACCAGGTAATTTCTGAATGTGGGCCTGCTTGTGACTTATGTCAGCAAACTAGCTGAGAAAACCCACGGCATGTAAATGAGACATCCTTGCAGTTACCAGGAGATGAATTTTCTCCTCTGTGGGTAATAGCTAACCATCTATCCGAACCTCCAGCCTCTGTGACAACAAGCTAAGACATCCGGGACCAGTCCGTCAAATGAATGCAGAGAGACCCTGAACTAAACTCCCAGTAAGACAGCGAGTAAGCCAGCCCACAAATTGTCAGGTAATGGAGCGTTGAAACTCTGTAATTCAACGACTTGTGTTTCTACTGTTTATAGGACAGCAGATTTGGTCACAACAGGGCCTCGTTTACTATGTACAGCAGTCACAACAACTTCTGGATGTATCTGCTCCTTTTAAAAATCCAAACTTTTACAATCAAAATCATTAAAACTCTTATAAAAATGAGGTTTATGCATACAGTTTAGACAGCCACTATTGTTTTGGCTTAAAAAAAAAAAAAGTAGCAGTTTGAAAATGCTTTCGTGGGCACTGACACAACATACACTCACTCATTGATGTACACAAATGCAGTCACACTCAGAGGCAGCCTCTACATCATTCAAACTGCAGGGTTGGATGGGGATAAAGGAAGCAGCAGATCTCACCAGAGAAGGGGGATAACAGACATCTATTAATCTTACCTCCTCTCCTGTCAGGTAGTACGCCGACAGCAACCCGCCGACGTAACGGATGTTCACCTCAAAGAGCGATGCTTCACCGTTCTGTTGAGCCAAGAGGGAGAGAGATCAAATTGTCAAATGTTATATTCAGCCCAGGTCTGAGTCTGTGGTGAAGCAGCACAGTGATGATTATGGATTGTAGTCATAATATGTTGTTTTTCCTACTTCATCCATGCTTTTTTTGAGTGGAAATTATTTAACAACTGGGATAGCTTGTAGATTAATTGTAAATCTCTTGGGTATAGTACAACCCAGATGTGCAGATAAATATTTCATGTCAAGCTGTTAAGTCTCTGGGAAACACAGACATGTGAAAAGAAACTGATCATATTCAGAAATGCTGATTTGCATTGAATGTTTGTTCCACAGATGTTACAGCTGCATCAGATCACGTAACGTATTCAGACGCCATACTTAAGCCTGCTTTAAGGGTGAAGTTACATTTCTTTACCAGTTGAGTGTTTAGTTTTTTTCTGTTCTGGAGGAATCTTTTGCGCTTTCTGGACTTACATTAATGGGGGTCTATGGCATAGAGGAATAAGCTGTGAATAAGCTACTCAGACAACATTTATTAATAGGATCAATTCATGGTTGGTTTAGGTCTTTTCACAGAATTTGTTGACAGTAAGAAAAATATAGAAATATCTCAAGATTTTAATTGAGTTACAGCAGCCAAAATTAGCCTATAATTATCTATACTTGACAAACTACTACAATTACAAACTCTGTCAGGCATCTCATATTCTGCAGTCGTTGTCATGTACTGTTTTTTTTTTTTGGGACAGGTGCACAAAGGCCATTTTCCAGTAAATCCCCTTGAAAACAGCAAATGTGCTTGCAAGCGGGTGATGTGACAGAACTACAAAACCCCTACGGATTGACTAAATGATTAACCTTATTATCCCACTTCAGGAAATTGCAATGTATTCAAGTCTGACAGTATAACACAAGGATGATATCCAGCCAACAAAGTAGTCAGCATCTATTGCCAACATCAAAGCGCCAGTATCAATGTATTTGCACAATCCTCTATGCCAGATCACCACCCCAAAATACAATATAGTTAAGAGGGATGGTTAGAGCTATAAATTCTTCTAATTAAATAAGTCCTCACTCATTATTGCTCTCATTTTACACTTGGCTTTGGTTTTGTTTTACATTAGCTGAGTTCAGTGTCTTTCTCATGGGCATTCAGGAACAGGTTGTCTGGCGGTTGATAGACACATTTACCGCTGTGGGTATAAGACTCGTGAAATTCTGCTTATGAGGCAGTCTCTCTACAAACCAGGCTCCCATGCTTCCCCCTCCTCTCTCTGCAGGCCTGTAGAAATGGAGATTCCCTCTCCAAAGAACTCAGTGGCTAGAGTCAGGCCAGCCTCAAAAAGTCAGGCCAGAAAGTTTAAGCCATGTAATCACGTTCCCCAAGTGTTTTGTTTCTTCTTTTGTCTGAGAGTCTCTTACAGCTACAAAGCAATATCGATTAACAGAGTAGGTTTACTGACTGAAGTTGAATTTTATTCAATCCCCTCTGCTGTACAATATGAAATTTCATCTGTTTATAGTTTTAGTCCAAGTGTCTTTTTTTTTTTTTAACTGATTATAGTAATACTGTAAATTGTCAAATATTGGCTGGTGGCTTTGACCTTTATTTAATTAAACTGTTCAGAAAACCTCTTAGTGTTGAGTTTTACTCATGGTAACTTAATAGTGATCAAAAGAAACAGCAAAAATGAAGCAATAGCCCCCAACTAGAGAACTAGCGACACAAACTGCTCACTTTGGTGTTGTACTGATGGAATTAGTGCTATGGAAATGTAGGTTATGCCAAATTTTCTGTGTGAGCTACAAGAGTACAAGTAATTGCAACTCCACTGTGATTTTTACCCAGCCATTAATAGCAACCTGCCTAATGCTTTTTGGAAAAAATAGCAACAGTGTATCACGTCTTCTATAAAGAAACACAAAAGGGACTTTTCATCAAGCAACCCTCTCTTTTTAAACTTCTGTATGTTTTTATATAATTTAAAAGCCGGCATTTTCAACAGAAACGGTTTCAGCTCTTAACTATGTGTGCATAAACATAAATATCTAGTCTCATGGCAAAAACAAGCACAAGACGCCTGTATACCTGAAATTTTGCAGAAAAATGTAATGTTCTCAGGCTGCAACTATGAAACCTGGGAAGAAAAGAAACTGTTGTAAGTTGCTGTTTCTGTTTGCCAACATTACAAGTATTTGGTCTACGCCTTTTTCTAAATGAAATATGAAATGAGAGGTAACACTGCATGTGTCACCATAATTATTGCCTCTTACGGGAGCTGAAGGTTGAAGCAGACTGGTACTCGCCGACTTGGAGACCCATTCAGAAGGAAATTGCTATCTCAAGTGTGTATGATAAGGAAATTGTAATTGGGTGCCAGAGAGAGCAATTAGCTTCACTCTGAGGAACAGCATAGGGATGAGAAGTCACTGGCATCTGTTCAATGGTATCATTTATCTCCATATATATCTTTGCTTTAAAATATTTATAGGCTTAATCCTATTTTGCATTATTACATTTAATGTAAATCAATAATTGGCATCAATAATCATTAAATGTATTTGTCTCTTAATCTACATTTTAGATGCTGCCAGCAAAATGCTAATACAAAAATTTCCTCACATCTCAGCGGCTTGGCAACAAACACATTTTTGACAAATTGTGTTCTTTAAACGAATAGTTTTACATTTTGGAAAATTGGGAAAAAGCGTCATTTTCACACTTCAGTATTTAGATTAAACATGCAGGATGAAATGTGTTAATTAGTCAGCTTTAGAGATGCTTGTAGGCACACACTTTGTTATCTAAGCTAACCGACTGCAGCTTCATATTTACCATATAGACATGAGAGCGGCATCATGTAACCTTTGGCAGAATAACAAACTATTCCTTTAACATACAGTGTCCTTGTCATGTGTTATGTAACTGTATGAATCAGGTAATAAGAGCAGGAGTGTTGTATAACCAAGGTGCTGGCTCCATTCCTGAAGTCAGCACACTGGTGACATTTCATGAGACAAAGCACTGACGCCTCTGGCAGGGTGGCCGAGCTGAGCTGTCTTGCCAACCCTGAAATGAGTGGCCCATTCAGTAATGGTACCACGATGGCAGTGATTAGGAATGGAGTGTCTATTTATCACCAGTGATCGTGGCACTCAGGAAGACAGGCAGAAAGTGCAGTGAGAGAGGACAAGTAATGCTGACAAAGGTTTTGCTAATCAGACTTTTACTTCCCAGCACAGGCCCAATAAATCACTCACCAGGCTTTGTATAAAACTTCCACTCATACTGATTCGCAGATCCAACAAATCGCGTTACGATAAAGAACACGCCTGCAGGCTCCATTTCTGATCAAAAAGGTTTTGTTGATTTCCGCTTTAGAGGAAAATGCACCAACACATTGTTAGTTGGGTAACCGTTCAGATTTGCATCTCCATTAAATCCATCAAGAAAAAAAAAACCCCAGAGGCTCTGAAAACACACAGTAAACAATACAACTCACACTTCTATCACTTCAACTCACAATCTATTAAATCATCACGTCATAATCAAGACATCAAGAAAGATTAAAAACCAAGTCAAAGTCCTCTGAGAGCCTGTTTTGATATGAACAAATACAAATTCTGCATTTATTGTAACTGAACAGAAGGTGAGTAACAGCACAGCAGACTGGATTTGACCCTAAGGCTCACTGTAAAACTGGCTGGATCTTAATGTCTTTTTCCAGCTTAACATTTTAATTTGTCCATATCAGCAGCAAATTGCTGTGTCTTTTATTAATTATCCAAGTTTAGTTTCTGATTCAAATACAGAATAATAACACTGCAAAGCTGTCAGGGCTGGGCACTTGAGCTGTTATTTGGACAAACATATCTGGCTGATGTGGATAAATGAAATATCACAATACCCCCTTTTTTTCCCCATAAATCTAATAAAGTTATGACAAAGAGAACAAACTAAAATTAAATTATTTCAGTTTAAGAGATTAATTAAGTTCCTCAACATTTACTTTTCATGATGGAAAAGAAATGAATGTGGAACAGATCAAAGACAATTATGGGAAATGTCAACATAAATCATTTAGTTTCATCCAAGGTGTAAGTGCTTGGGCATTTCCCTGTCATAAGTCTAAATGTAACTGCTGGTGTTATCCCAGTATTACTCCATTTTGTATGGTTTTAGGCTTCTTTTATAGGTTGTATGTTTAATTTTCTTCACTTCAAATATATAATATATCAATCATAAGAAAATCGCAAGTGATTCCTAAAACCACATTTATGACCCCAAAAAGGCAACTGTGAAAGTAGACAACCCACACTAAGACATAAAATGAGTTCAATTTAACTGTGCTGCGGCTCCTCGAGGCACCTTTATGCACGGTGCAGCAAGCATAACTGCTCTCCTGCAAGCATGACAAAGAAATCGGGTAAAGTTAATAACACCTGTTTTTACTTTTGTCCCTCCTCACAGTGCTCCTCCTCACAGTAAACACAGAAGCTCCCCACCACTCCCACCCAGATGAAACTCTGCCTCCAGTTTCTCTGTCTACCTTCATTTCTCAGCCAGCTGCATTTTCACTCAACAGTGACAACAAATCTGCATTGCAGTGTTGCACCTTTAAAACAAAACAACCTCTTACTTGCACCAACATGTTAGACATGACACTTTTCCAAAGCCTAGGAAAAACAAGTTGAAATCTACTATAAATACAAAATTAAGTAAAGCATTTGACTGAATATCTCTGCCTTGTATAGTTTAAAGATGCTTTCACAACTAACGTGTTTGGTTAGATTAAATGAACCCTGGTGTGTTTGTTGGGTTAGTTGGGGTGGTTTGAAACTAGTCAATCAAACCCTGGTGCAGACTAAACAACCGGTGACCTACCACAGGATTGAAATGTGATTTTAGCATAAAATCAAAACCTAAACTAGCAATAAATCCACGTACTGCCTATGATCGATGATCACTTCCTGAACATTTATATCATCGATATAAATGTATGTATGTATGTATGTATGTATGCAGAATCATTGGGCAAGATATTAACATCAATGCTTGTCAGCATGAGTGCATGGATATTCCATGATCCTGCAGTAAACTTCCTGTTCAAGATGCTTCTTTTTAGTCCTGTATATGCTATTTATCAAAAAATGCTTTGCATTAGTCATTATCATTTGTTACTTTACTATCATCTTCGTCAAAAGAAACGACTCCAAATCCTCCACACCCACATGGTGCATCTTTTGTATTTCACAGATAAAAACATGACACTGCAGTTTCACAAGCAGGCAGCCGTAAACTTTGCAGGGATTTACTGACCATGCAGCAGCTAGCTTAGACTCAGCTGCAAACAGCTCTCTAGAAGTCCCAACTTCACAAGTACACTTACGCACCCTCTAACTCGGGTGACTGTAGGAATACCTGGCTAACATTTGCCACATCAGCCAGCAAATGACACGTAATCTTTTCCCTTAGTCCCAACCAAATGAACTAAACTACAGGTCTTATCATTTTCAACAAGATACATAGATGACGTGAATGAAAATAGGCAACTAGATACTGCATTTAACAATGCTTTAGATATCTAAAATATGCACGATACTAGAAGAAAAATTAGCATTATAATTGTTCTACATTATGTATAATTGTATAATAAATGATTGTTGTGCAGGAGGAATCACGGCAGAGACGAAAATTAATTAACAAGTGTAATGACTCGTTTGGTACATTGCTGCCTTAGCTTGTAGGTTTTCTGCTTCAGCAGCACCATGCAATGTTGCTGACGATGTTTGATGCTCATTCCTCCGTTGATGAGTATTCAACAGTCATGGCAAAGATTGTCGTCAGATTCAGCCCAGATTTGCCTGGGACGTGAGCCTGACTGGCATGGCCGCTGTGCTGCTGTGTGCCAAGGAGCTGACAAGACTGTTGCCCAGTGGTGTGTCCTGCTCTGATGCTAATGTAATGATTTAGTGCTAATAAAGAGGCATCATTGTCACTGGGCAGATGACTCTCGGCATCGCCGTGATCCAGGTTTCGACTAGCTCCCACATTTAAAAGCCAAATTAGACTGATGTGACAGAAAAAAAATTGCCAAATGAGCCAGGGATAAAAATTAAGCAGATGATTGCCTCTCCTACCAGAGCTGGTGAGTCACACTTACTGGCTGCGATCTAACGTAACATCACTAATTAACATGGAGAAATCATGAAAGACTAATTAGATGCTGCCATTCTAATCTCTGTCTGTCTACCATGCTGCAAAAGCCAAAGCTGCTGCCTCCACTGAAAAGTTTCCCTAGGCTGCTCGCCTCCACCTGTCTACATTCAGGACAGAGATCTATGGCTGCTTTTTCTTTTTTCTTATTGTTCAGTAATTATGGTCTTGATCAGTGTCCAAGCTGTGAGAGCAGTCTGAAACGATCGCTAACCTCTGGAGCATGCGACGACGCCTTCTCTGATGGAAGGGAAGCTCTTAACTTTATGCCTGTAAAAAATAAGATGAGCCCACACGGCTCGATATTTAGGTGGGTGACATCAACCTAGTTGTAAAGAGTGAGTGGTGAGAGTATAATTTTAAATTGTTTGATTAGAGGTTAAATAGACTACAGCACGGTGAGTGTGATGAGACATTAGATAATTTTGTTTATGGATGTTTGAATTTTAGTATCCATCCCTTTTAATGTAATTCTTGGCAAACCCAAGAGCCAAAGCTTTTAACAGAACTGTAAGGACAAAATGCATATATGAGACATTATTATCTTCTAATGTGTTTTTAAGCATTGGACTAAAACCCAATCTAGAGTAGATCCATTCAAACATGCCTAAAAAACAATTTTGTTCTCACCTGAAAAAACATGTCATATTTGAATATGAATAACTTGGTCATACTTAGAACATAGAACAATGAAAATCATGATATCAGTTCTACATCTTGTCAACCACACCTGTGTAAACTTTCCCTTGGTCTAACCTTATGTGTTATTGGAAAAATAATTTTGATGATTATAGAAACTCTTTTCATCATCCAAAACATTGTTGATCATCATTTTTCTCTCACAACTCATTCATTTGATCGGTCGCTAGGGGTTCCCACATGTTTTCAAGTGGCCATATTGGCTCAGCTTTTGTCATGTGACAAAACCCTATGCATGGTAGCATATCATACAAAATGACTGAATTCCAAACTAAGAATTTTTTTTATTCAAGAAAGGTGCCAAAACAATGGTCACACTTGTCTGAACTATTTACAAAATAAAAAATTACCAAAAATATAGAAAGTGACCAAAAATTAACAAATATATAACTAACTATATACAAAATAAAATAATTATATACAAAGAGTGAAATGACGCTGGCGATGCCAGATCTAAGGCAGTCCTGGTATTGTTCTCAGTTTGCCGAGTTTACAGTCCTTTCTCTGTGTGCCAGGCGTTGTAACAGTCCCTTGTTGCCACAAAGCACAAGGCCACATCACAGCTCCTACAGCCAACTGGTGTCTTCTTATGGCAGAGCACACACTTCCTTCTCCCTGCAGAGCTGGCCTCGCTCTTTGCCACGTTCTGTCCCTCTGTGAAGTAGTGCAGCGTGTGTGACGCCGGTTGGGCAGGGACTGTGATGAATCTTGTAGTTGAACGCTTAGACGTAGACACAGAGCCCTTGTCTGCCAGCTCTTCAACAAGTGCCTGCCGAAACTCCTTCTGGGTCATAGCAGGACCCCGCCTACACTGCTGATGCAAAACGTACGCGTTGACCACAGCGATATCCAAAAAGTGATAGAAGAAGTTCCAGTACCACGTCCTGGACTTGTGGATAATGCTACTGCAACCTATGAGGGAATCAGACAGGTCAAAACCACCTATATGCTCGTTATAGTCCTTGATTGCAGCCGGGATAGGGATATCAGTTTGCACCCACTGTCCAGCCGCCTTCACCTTCCTACTGGCTGTGTCTCCATTGAAAGCTTTGTGGATAGTGGAACACATCGCTACCTCACGAGAGTCCATCCACTTGACAAAAAGCAGACTGGCGTCCCTGATCCACCTGATGGCACCCCGTGGAGTATCTCTGGTGAAGTCATTTGCCTGGCCTCTGGGGAAACCAGCTCGGTTCGGCCAGATGATACCACAGGCCCCAATCTGCTTTGCCAGCAGGTCCTGGAACAGCTGGGAACTGGTGTAGAAGTTATCAACATAAAGGTGATAACCAGTCCCCAAGCTGTCGAAGTCCATGACGGACATCACAGAGTCGTAGCTGAGGCCCATCCCAGAGCCAGATGACTTCCCCTCGTAGACAGAGAAGTTCCAGGTGTAGCCTGAATTGGAATCAGTGAGTACAAACAACTTGTACCCCCACTTTGTGCGAATGTACTGTTTCAGTCCAATTTGTGCCCTCGATGCCACCATCCTCTCGTCTATAGAGATGTTCTGTTCCGGCTGGAAGTGAGCCTTGCAGGCACTGTTGATGCTGTGGTAGAGGGGCTTGATCTTGCAGAGCCTATCATAACCAGGTGTCCTCCTCTTAGCATCATTATCTGCATCAGCTGTGAGGCTGCTCATGTGGAGGGCTCTACAAATGCTCAAAAATTTGTTGCGGGAGATGACAGAGGCTGGGAATGGTAAGCCATATATGCGGGACACTTTCCAATAATCCTTAAAAGTCAAACACTTCACAAGTCCAATGTAAATGACCATGCTCAAGAATGAAAGAAAGTCTCCGATAGTGATGTCACGCCACGCATCTCTCTTCCCATGTTGTTTTTGTTGACCATAAGAATTGGTGTTTGCCACCAAACACTCCAGCACTGCATCTGTAAAAAATAACTTGAAAAAGTCCAGTGGTGTCTGGGCATCCTTGGTGGTTTGCTGTGGTC
This sequence comes from Seriola lalandi dorsalis, assembly GCF_002814215.2. Classification (NCBI taxonomy): domain Eukaryota; kingdom Metazoa; phylum Chordata; class Actinopteri; order Carangiformes; family Carangidae; genus Seriola; species Seriola lalandi. The sequence goes on from NW_019524324.1 coordinate 80,397, forward strand.
CCGGCTGCCTTACTGGCGAGAATATCAGTGGAGCAGGCTCAACGTCTTCATCCTCACCCAACTGCCACGGCTGTTCTGGGGGGGGAGAACGAGGAGGGTCAGATGCTCTCTGCGACCTTCCTCCTCCGCCTCTGGGTCTACCTCTACCCCGAGTACGTCTGGCAGCACGTTCCTGTCCAGTGGTGGCAGCATTGTGTCCTGATCCATTGGGTGTAGGAGTGGAGGTATCGCCGGTGGCAGCAGAGGAGGAGCGGCGTGGTCTCTTTGAGGAAGATGGTTTTGTGTAAGGCTCCCAGTCTGAACTGCTATCCTGTGACCTACAAAACAAAATGTTATGTTCAGTTAGAAAATTTCCAGTTCAGTATTACCGAAAAGCAAGTGTGGAAAAAAAAACAAAAGCAAAAAAAAGAAATGCATATACACAGAGGAGTTGTAGTATAAGAATATTCCCAAAGTCCAGTCATTCACAGTTCACTATTTCTAAAGTGTAATGTAACTTCAATACTATAAATAGTAGTGAGTAGTAAATATACAGACAGCAAAGTCAAACTAAACTCAGTGAAACATAAAAATCAAGATGAGAACAAAGGTAGATTTTACTCACCCCTCTGAAGTGGCGCCAAGGCCTTGTGAATACACCAACTCGCTCTCTGAGTCGAACTCGCTGTGCTCACTGTCCTCAGACAAGGGATCGTCGGAGTCCAGAGCCTCGTCTGCGGGGAACTCGGTCTTGGCTTGAGCCTTTGGCATTGCAAAGTAATCCCAAATGAGTAAAATACTGCAAAGCCGACTCTCTCTTTTTTTGTTCTCTTTCTTCTCTTCTCTTCTCTCTGCTGTTGTCTTCTCGCTGCTGTTTCCTCTCTATCGTCCTCTCTCTCTCTCTCCCTCCGCTTCCTTCCGCTCCAAGAGGATCCGTCTGCAGGCGGCAATACTCGCCGTAACGCCCAAATTCTACGTCACACCGCTACGCCTTCCGGTCCAGGCTGAAAGGGGGTTGGAGCACGGCAGCCATGCTAAGTAGCTATAGCAGCCGTGTTGAACCGCTGAATAAGTTTTAAAAGCACATTTATCGACCGGAGCATTTCACTCGGAGGCTCCGACATTCACAGGAGCACCAACCCATAGCTGCTAGCTGCCGTGCCAGCCCGCTGAATACGTTTTAGAAACACATTTACCGACCGGAGCATCTCACTCGGAGGCTCCGGTGTTCCAGTTTAACTGGTGATATTTGTTTACATATTCCACTTCCTGTGCTCCAAATGTTGTCATTCGCAGATTCGTCATTTTCACCATAGCAGGCCTACCTGTGTGGCACGATATTAAAGACCTCGCTGAAATAAAACTAAACATCACCGGTGAATGTGAAATGCATATATGTGTCAATATGAGTCTGCAGACTATTGTACTGAAGTTGCAGGCCAAAAATAAGCATACACACAAATTAAGCCCCGCGATTGGATTCGACTTGCTGTGCTGCAGCAATATAATGAACCCCTATCATTACACTATATTAACATGTTCCAAAAGACCATCCTGTTTTATTACTCGGCGCAGCGTTGTTCTTTGAACCCAACCTAATGACACACAAAATAAATAATATACCTAATTAAAACAACCTAATCAAAAAGAGCTTATGTCGGCTTGAGTGAGAAGCGCCTTCTAATTTTTCAGCAGCAAATCAAAACGTCAGGGAGTCCTGTCTTTTTCTGAAGCCATTATTCATTGTGCTGGTTTGAAATTTGAAACAACTGTTTCTGATTTTACACTCTTGTTACATTCCCAGGATGCATTTATTACAAGCTAGGGATAGATGCTTCCTTTTCCTATCTCAGACCAATAAACCCTGATTAAATGGTCCGAGCAGAGAGACATTAAGATAAACTACTGGCTAATGGTTCTGATCTCATCAGGTATGATTTATTTTATTTCTTTGATCACACTTAGTTTGTAGAATAAGGCAATCAATCAACTGGTAACGTCTCCCTAAACGTCATCATATAGACACGTACACACAAAAGAAATAATCTACTCCATATCATAAACATCTCCTCTAAATCCCTTAAATCGTGAATTAAAAGCCTGGTGAATTATTAATCAAATACTGCCTGGGTGATAAATGATAGCTGAATTACAACCCAACCCATCACTCCTTCATCTTTTTCACTCACATATTCTGCATCCTGAAATATTTGTCAATCTGCATCGGTCTATTTTCGGAGCTCATCTTCATCTTCATCTTTTGATTCTCTCTCTCTCTCTCTCTACATCCTAGACACAAATACACACACACACACTGACACACGTGCAGAATCAGGAGAGCGGCGTTGTATGTACAGGTCTCTGTGCTCTCCTGGGGGATGCAGCAGCTCCCCATCGAGTCCTCTATGATAATGCTCCGGTCTCGTAGGACTTTGCTACGCTCTCACTCTGCCGTTATTATTCACCACGCTGCAGTCCATCTTCCTTCTTCCTGACTCTGTGTGTAGCTGTCTACCTCCGTCTCTCATCATATACCTCCCACTGTATTTGGCCTCGCTGACTGAGCCACATCCTTCACTTTGCCTCAGCGGCACTGGAGTCTCACACTTGCTCCCAAACTGCCGACAAGGGAGGAAAAAAAATAAAAGGAGGTACTTGAGCTGCCTAATGTTCCACGATATTCACGTTGATATATTAAACACCCAGTTATGTAGATGAGGCCATTAACTGAGCTAATTAATGCATCAATTATAAACATTTATGTTTCAATATACTTGTCTTCAGGACTTCAGTGGTATATGAATGAAACTAAATGACTTACAGTTCCTTAAAGGAACCAATTAATTTGCAGATTTATGCAGGAAGGTGGCTCAAAATCTAATCAGATCATTTTCTTAACAGAGGGGGTTCTTATGATGAAGCAATGGTTCTATTAATGTCTAATAATGTGTTGTCATTAGAGCTACTGTTTCATGGAAATGCACATAACAATCATCTTCATTATGAATTCGTTTGTATACATTTTTATTCCCATAAGTCCATTAATAATTGAGTCCACAATATGTCAGAAGGTAGTGGAAAAACTCACTCATTTCCTAGAGCCCACACTACAGTGCAAGACTGAAATATTCCCTTTACAATGATACAACACACTCAAATTTGAGGAGCTGGAAGCTACAAATATTTGGCATTTTTGCTGCCAAATTTGAACAGAAATCTTGCAAACGATTAATCATCTCAACACTATTTGTGTCCTCACACAAACATCAATATGACAAAATAATGTCTCTGTAGCTGTACTATGGTATCAGGACGTATTATAAATGATGTATTATAAAGATCACTTAGAGACATATCTTGAAAATCTCCACCTCAAGGTCAACAAACAATATTCTAGGCATTTTTCACATCCAACATACATAGTTCATTTCTATTTTTGAAAGACTAAATTAGAGCGTTTGAATCTGAGCCAAATCTGCCCTCCTTGTAGTAGTCCCATGTTAGCATTTGCCTCTGCCAAATGAGTCCACAGGGACAAAGAGCACAAGTGAAACAAAACGTGCTGGTAAATATCCGTAATGATAAAACACCCACACAAAATGTCCTTTGCCCCGCGCATCCTGAGACAGAATGTCAACTCAGCTCGACCTCTGCTTGGGGGCATGGTGTCCTCACTGAAGCATCTCCCGGCGCTGTAAATGACGCTGCTTGTCCTCAGACTGGGAGCGAGTTGGGTCTCGTTACGTGCAGACAGGAGGCCATTAGGGGTCAAAAAACAGCTCTGCAGAGGTAAACAACAACCTTGCTCCGGGTCTCCTCGTTACCAGCTGCTATCACTTTCAAACTCAAACGCGAGCGTACATTCAGAAAACAACTCATTAACAACTGATTAAAAACAGGCTTATTTACAAGACGCGATACATAATTTGGATGAGGACCGCCGAGGAGTGAATGTCGGACTCAACAGTGGACTCAACAATGTGATGAGATATTCAAGTTTAAAAACTCTCATCCTGAAAAGAAGTAAGATATTCAGAATATGTTTATCTGCTTAAAATATTTTAGGAAAACAACCTACACATGCACTTCAAATTATTTGCCTAAGGCGTATGCAAAGTTGAACTCAGTCAACAACTTTTTCTTTGGCAATTATGCTAGGAATAGATACCAATACATTTCTCGCATGTGTGTCGTGGTGGCAATACACACACTATATTGTTCAGTAGTTGGTGAAACACTGCAGGCAATCTCTCAGATGATTTGATGAAGTTTCTCTCCCAAGTCAACTCACTCACCAAGCTTTCTCTCCTGTGTGCGTCTCATGTGAGTCTGCCAGCAAATTGTGTCTTTGAACTGGCAGCACAAACTGTTTCCGGCCTCTGGGCCCAGTATCCTTTTTAAGGTGGAACAGATTAACAGCAACAACAATAAGCAATGTATCTGCACTCGTTCTACCAAAAAGTCAATTACATCTTGATTATTACAGCACTGATATAAATGCACTTGAGCTATTTTCAATCTAAATGCTTTACGCTGCTGGAAAGATGATTTGAATGTAATGAAATTGAGACCTCAAGCTAATGCAGACATTCTGTGCTGCATACAAAAATCTCAAGCTCACAGAGGAAACTTCAGGGGATTGTTTTTTTTGTTCCAGCACGTTTCAGGGAGGTATGTGCTTCTCACGGTGCACAGCTTCCACCACAATTTCAAGAAAATATTCTGCTTCATCGCTACTAAAACAGCCCCTACTGTGATTTTCATCACATTTCCAACCACAACACTAAATATGGGCAAAACAATAACCCCAAACAAATAGGACTGAGAATCTACAGCCAGGCTAGCAGCTCTGCAAGGCTGTGTTTAGGTACAGTGGTGTTTTGGGCTAAATGCTCCCATCAACACATGAACATGGCCACAAAGATAATGCTAAGATATTGATGCTAAACATGTTCACCTTATTAGTTTAGCATGTTAGCATGACAACATTTGCTAATGAGCAATAAATACTAAGTATACAGTAGCTGAGGATGAGGGGCTGCGATTACAGATGACAAAACAGACTGACATTACTATCACTAGAGACTGTTTACAGCAGGAAAAAATACTAGTTGATGAAGAGGAACCAAATATTGATTAAGAAGTCATCAACGATTTGATGAGCAGCATGTAAGTTCATTGAGTGTATTTGACACTTCATGGAAATTGGAAGGTGCTGAACAGGAAAGCGATGAAGAGTATCTTCCCCCAATTCCTATACAGTATGTTTCTAATGTCATTCTTTTTCAATCCTTTCTATTAACAAAATGTTAATGTAGTCCCAAGAGTTTTTCTTGTCTCTTTAAAGTGTACAATTCATGTGCCCTTCTACGGCCTCAAGCATTAGCATTTCAATGGTCTTCAGATTTAGGCAGGTACTGCTAACAATAGGCGAACTAGGTGTGCAGTTCTGGCAAGTGTAAGATTTCACACCTTTGTTGCCCAGTCCTTCAGCCAGACACTCCCACCCCGTTGTGTGAAATACTTGCTCAGGTCCATGGACGGTAGTTCGTTGTTAATTACAGTTTTGATCCACATGTGATTGGTATTGTGACATGTGACATGCATTGAGAGGCTGCCTATAATTGGTTTGGATGAGTCGGTGCAGAACATTGCTGATGAATCTGACCCTTCACTAGAGCCACAGACCTCACCTGACCCAACACTTCCTCCAAGTGCACCACATCTGTCGAGTGGATTCATGTTTTGGCCACAATGGATATCTGCAGCAAATTTCCGGGCAATACATTTGACAGCTGCCGAGATATTTCCGTTTGGACAGACAGACTGACATTGTTATCACTACAGACATGCTTTTAGTGTGATTAAAAACTGTTTACAACTGAAAAAAAAAAAAAACTTTGAACAGGAGTTTTTTTAATGCACTTACATTATCAGAGGTCAATATCTTACACAACACATCCGCCACCTAAATATCTCTACCTGGTTCTACGGTGTTATGCCTTTGCCTTGGCAGACCACGCAATTGTACTGATGGCACCTCCCACATATTTCATGCCACTGTCACCCTCTTGAACTCCCTGACCTCCCTCCAATGCATACTACGTTTGACACTATGCTTCAGAAATAATAGTGAGGTCCATCCACTCCCACTCTGCTGTTTAGGGACAATTTGCTTACACATGCCAACATCTGCACTCCCACACTGCTCCAGGGCAGAAAATGCAGCATGCGCCATGACAGAAAAACACACTTGTTTTCTTCAGTCACCCACGAGACTTCACACTCACTTAAGTGTCATTTGAGATGTGGAATTACAGGCCTGAGTGTGCTAATTATCCAGTCACTTTGCCGTCCTGGTTTGGCTCAGGAGATTTTCTCTGTGGTGTATCAAGAGTTATTGCCAGTGCATTTTGCCAGTTACGCTTAAGAGGCTTCATGGGAATCATCAACAAACACACAGGGGGACCCTTTAATCTATGCACAGCAACAATTGCAATGTCAGAAGAGATGAGATTTCACTGAGAAAAATGTGCACACTTCAGCCTCTATGCAAGATTGTTCATTGTGACAGGACTCTGTGCACATTAGACTATTTACGGAATAAAACTAAATGAGTTGCAATACCTATTGTTCTGCTGACAACACAGACAGCCTTAAGTCAGCCTGCAGGCTTATTCGTTCACATGAAAGACTAAAACAAATAGTCAGGTTTTGTCTTCTAAAAATGAACAAGAACAAAGCCTTTGAATCCTGTGGCACACCTGTACTGCAGCCTAAAGGCTGAACTTCTCAGTGTCATCAAGTTTACCTAGATATTACATATTACACACGAGAAGACAAGTCTGCCCATTAGATTCTCCACTGAATAATCCCTAAAATGTGATAATGGTGCTTAAAAAAGCCAAGACATTAAAATAAGTATAATTAAACCTGTCCATCACAATTTGCCAAAGCCCAAGTTGACAGATTCAGATGACTTGTTTGTTCAAACAACAGTCCACATATTTAGCTTAAGCTCGGAAAACACTGAGGAAACCAGCAATTATTCAGATATGAATCTGTACATTTTTTTACTCTCTTAAAAAGTGATGTAAACAATTCAGTGATTATCAAAACAGCTGCAAATTAATTTTCTGTCAATCAACTAATCAGTTATCTTATAAATTGTTTCAGCACAAGAGCTTGTACATACGACTTAAAGCAGTATTATGAACAAGCCCCACATATCTCTCTGTATGCTAAATACATCCAACAAAACAGACTTTTTACAATTCTTATAATTACCAGAATATAAAAAACACTCTTATATGTTTATCTCTGTATTGAGCACAGTCAAACAGTGATTAGCCAATAAGCCTAATTGAGTGAATGACTCCAGGATTCCTCGTCATAACCAATAAAATCTCCATAACGTGAGTGTAGTTATGCCTATATGCGTGTACCTAAACTAGAAGAGAATGAAAGAAAAGTAGATGAAAGACAGAATGACAAATGAGAGATGAGAGAGAAGTGCTAAACCAGACACTAACTGATATGAACAAGAGTAAAAATAACATTGAGTGAAAGAGTAGAAGAAGAGGAGGGGGAGGGAGGTCTAGAGGAGTAATAAAATGTGGGAGGCGACATGAGGGAATACATTCCAATCTTAAAGCCTTCATTAATCACTCTTCATTACTCTCTTGAAATGAGAATAGCTGTGATGACCTGCCCAAGGACAATTACCTGACCACAAATATATATATATATATATATACATACACACAATACTTTATGCTACTAAAGGAAAAACTTTAGCCAAGTCCTTGTCAGACTCAGGAACCCCCATAATGCTAACTGACAGTGACAATGCCAACTACTTATTCAAGCTTTATGTGAAAACAGCTTGTGGAAAAATATGGCAAAAGCTAAGATTGGCGGAAACGTTGTGGAGCTTCTTTTGTCTTGATAATTGGCTCCAGTCTGTCTGCTGAGCTGTTCATCGGGATCTGCTTCAGGAGCTTATTGTTTGTTTCAAAGTCATAAGGTCAAGATGCATTTCAGAGAGTTTAATTTGTTCACTTGGCATAGAGTTTTGAAATCTGTTCTTTCTGCCTTACTAAAACCCTTTAGTTGAAATCTAAAAATGGTAAATTCAGCAATTGGGTTTGGTTTCATTCCAACTGAAAGAACAAATTCTGTGAAAACTAATAACAATGAGAAGCGGCTGATGTCCAAGCCTCCTGGTGGGGTGTGGGGCGCAAGACTGAAACATGTCGCAAATGTTGGCACATCTGTAATACTGTAATGCTATCCTTGTCCATCCGCCTTTGTTTCACTGCTAACAAGTTATAGACCGGTTGTCACTATATGTCGAGCTCTGGATGACAGACAGGCCTGAGCAGATGATTCTAACAAGCTGCTTTGCAGCGCGAGTGACTGGTGACATTGTAATATAATTAAGAACGATGTGTGTATGAAAATCGCTGCAGGTGCATGTGTCTCTGCTCTTTCCTTTTTCATATGCTACTGTAGCTTTGCAGAAAATAAACGTATATACCAACATACTATGACAAGAAGCCAGAGATTTTTGTTATGCCCTTCTGACACATGGCCTGCATGCAAGCATGGTTTTCCTAGCTTGCTAGACAATAACAAAGGTTTGTTTGGCCATATTATTATTATTATTTTTCTTGAATTAGAAAATAGAATTTGTGAATTAAAGGATAAATGTATAATAAAATCCTCACTGCGGTTTAAGGTAAACCAGGTGCTGCTTCTATCCCTTGTGTGTACCAAGTAAGGTGTTTAAAGACATTATGGGTTTGCTTAATTTGACAAGAATGGACTGCCACAGACAGGATAGCTTCTGCACATTAAGCACCAACCAAGACATCAGAGAGGCACAATAACTATTGCGCTCAGAGGAAAAATAATAATAATAATTTAGCAGAAATGAAAGATCTGCAATAAACTGAAAATCTCCTCAGCAGTTGGTCTTACACTGCATGCATTTCCTTACGTAGTATTTTGATAAAATTAGGACATCAGAAAATGTCCCTAGGCTCTTGGCAAGCTTAGTGAACCATCCCCAAGTGTATGTGACAATCTGTACATTGAGCCAGTCAGTTATTTTCTCTGCGGCAGGCTTCTAGATGGGCATGAGGTAGTTCACTATCAAAATGATGATATTCTGTGACACATAAATGTTTGCCAGGTGTACTGCGGACTCAGTTATTTGTGATTTAAAAACACCACTTTTCGATGTTCAGGTGACTGTGTGTGTTTGTGTGTGTGTGTGTGTGTGTGTGTGTGTGTGTGAGGTATCAGTGTGTTTCTGAGTTAACAACGCCTCACGCCACTCCCCATCTCTCCCTATTTCATAACATTCACTCCATTTACCATGCAGGTGTAAAACAGTCCCATCAAATCCATAAATGTGCATGGATGAATACCGATGAATTACAAAAAACCTGGCTGATTATTTGTTTCTAGAAAAGAGGACAGAATCTAATAACAGCTCTTGCTCGGGACATGTACATTATTTACCCTTACATTATCAAAATATTTGGAGAACTTATCAAAATTGGCGGTACTAAGTCAGGTCTAATTGCCTCAGAGGAGATGGAGTCCCTGTCTGGTGGGTTTGACCCCCCTCTCCAGAAACCGCTGATGAAAGCATGAGGGAGCGAGGCTGATGGATTGTGGCAGATCACACCCGTGACAAAGTGCAGTGTGAAGTGTAAATCTGTGTTTGTTGTCTTTATGATTGGTGACCGTGTGGCTGTTTGTCAGTGGCTGCCATTACTGGCTCTCTGACGGCTGCCATAGCCAGCAGCTACTGTCCCTCTTAAAGTTAATCTTCATCTGCATTCACCGGGATAGACCGGCCGCAGGGAGAGAGAAAAACTGTTTGTGAGTGTGAGTCTGAGTGTGTGTGTGGGCTTGTTATACTACATTCATGTGGTCCAAAAACCGGCAACCCAAAAAGCTGGACCCACAAGTTTAAACGGCTGTTTGAGGGTTACAACATGGTTTTAGGCTTAGAATCAAGTTTATGTCAGAGTTAGGGATTCAGCTGTGATGGTTAAGGGGTTAGTGAATCCATTATGTAAGTGACGAGTGAGTATCAAGCCTCACTCCATGGTAAAGAAGTAGAATTACCGCCTCTCAGTTGTATGTCTCCGCCTTCCTGAGTTAAATAATGGCCAGAAGTGTAACATTATGATGTCACACAGGACTTGACCTTTGACCTTTGTTTGGATATAAAACCTCATCACTTCAGTTCTTGAGTTATGGACAAAAACGTGTTTTGTGAGGTGACAGTGACCTTGACATTTGAAATCTAATCAGTTCATCCTTGAGTCCAATTTTGAAGAAACTCCCTGAAAGAGTTCCTGAGACATTGGTAAATGGATGGTAAATGGACTTGAACTTATATAGCGCTTTTCTTGTCTTACTGACCACTCAAAGCACTTTACAATACTTGCCAAATTCACCCATTCATTCACACATTCACACTGATGGAACAGCCATCAGGGGCAGACTGGAGGAGCCGGGGATCGAACCACCAACGTCCTAATTAGTGGACGACCTGCCTTGCCTCCTGAGCCACAGTCGCCCGTGTCATTCAGTTCATGAGAATGAGACAGACGGACGGAGAAGAACCTGACATAAAAACATAAAGCCCCCGGCCACGACTGCCGCCGGCATGGAGACAAAAAAGCTGAAGGAATTTCTTTGATGTGTGGATAAAAATTAACACTCACTGCATATTTTTATGACCTCGAAACTGGCAGTGATCAAGATGGTGCTGAGCTCCACAAGATAAAAGCACATGATAAACACACTACTGGTGTGTTTTGGCCCTTACAATAAACTGGGACTGCTCCCCAGTGGAATAAATGTGTGTGCACAACTGTTGGCTTGACTTTATCTATTCCCACACAATTCAGATGTGCTGGGGGCATCATGTGCGCTATGCCACATGTGTCACATAGAGTCAGGAGTTGTTTTCCTAGCAAGAAACTTTGAAACAAACAAACAGTTTTTTTATGCTAACTGAGGCAAATTGTGTCAGCAAACAAAACATCCCAAAGTTGACACATCTGACACCCTGTCAAAACAAGCTGTGAAGAGGTTTAATTATTGCCTAGCATCTACAGTACGATGCTGACAGTCATAATGACACATTTGAGCTTGTAAACCTTATGTAATTACACACCATTATGTAAACCACATTTTATTACACATGGTGGAAAATTTGACTGAGTGGTGGCCCAGAAATGACCTGTCTCATTTACAAAACGTACAAAACCAAAGACTAAATGGTCCAAACTTGACTGTTTACAGTAAACCGCACAAAGACCTGTCCTGTCTCTTTCCAGCCTCCACACAATCCCAACAGGATATCAGAACTGGTAACCCTCAGTTGCTCCAGACGCCATCATTACAGACTCAATGAAAGGGCCGTGGCCTCTTCTTGCCTCTTCTCTCCCTCAGTTTTTCTATCTAAAACATCCCTTGGACACCTCCTCTCCTCTCCCTCTCTTTTATTTATCACATTTTCTGCCCCACAGAGACCTTTCAGAGAGGCAGAGAATCGCATCAGTCTGTAACACGGCGTGGCCGGTGGCCACACAGGAGCCTTTTGATTCCTCCTGGAATGTCTTCAGCTTTGGAAAGCTGTCAAACTCGTGGACACAATGTTGGTGCTCAAGCACAAAAGCACAGCTTAAAATCAATCCAGCATGCAAGACCACTGCTGAAAACTTCATTATGTAAATATAGTCAGAGTGTGGTTGAGCCTGATGGTGGGTCGACGGTTGCATATGAGTTAATTGAGACTTTAAAGTGAGTTACAGACTAAACAGTAAATCAAAATAGTGTCCAGTTAGATGGAGTGCCTTACTGAGTTTAGGTCCAGGCTGGTCTGCACCCACTCCTTGGCCTCACTGTATTCGTCCATCAGTCCCATTATATACAGTGTGTCCAGTGAGTCAATGATGGATGCTCCTCTCAGGCCACCTGCAAAATGCATGAGAGTATTCAGTTAGTGCCTGATCAAACACAGACGCTTTGCTGAGGAGAAAAGTTAGAACACCCTTTAATTAAACACCCCTAAAGTTTTTTTATGAACATATTATAATATGGTTATAAGCAAATATAAAGACATTTGAAGTGTTAATTAATTAACCTGTCAACAACTGTAAGTCCTCACATGTTTATTATGTGGAAAAAATATTTCACATACAGACAGTGACCATTATCAGTCAAACTGCAACTGGCAACCACTGACTGACAAGGGAACTGAGACACTCATCTGTCTTACCACCTTCTTTTTCCACTGTGGTCATTCACAACTAAACAACTAAACATGACTTGAAGCAGTTTTCTGAAAGTGGCAAACTGATGAAATATTAACACAGCATGTTGTGTTGTGTTGAGTTTGTTGTAACAGTGCATCACAGTGATGCTTAGCAGTAGTTCAACCACTAATCCCAGAGGTAGTGAAGCAACCCATCCAGATGCTATTTCCCTTGTAAAGAAATTTCATAATGCTAAGACCAGATTTATGTTCACATCAAATATGTCAAAGAGTTTTTAATAGGATTCAATAAAGGAAAGAAAGGAATAGGTAAAGTGACTAACAGGCTGTAAATCGAGTTCCTGGAAGGCAGATAGCTGCTCAGATTTAACCCCAAACCTTTAATGTTTTGATTAGCAACAGTAGCTTGACAGTGTCTGTGATAAAAAGTAAAACATTTAAGTCCCTCACATGCTGAGCTTCTGTAATAGCTGCAGTGATGTTGAATGATAATACTGAAACAGCTTTGTGTGGCTAGGATGAAAAGCTTCTTTCCTCTGAGATTAAAAGCATCAGCTAAAAAGCGTCAGCCACTGCAACATGAAAGTCAAGTCATTTAGGAATCAACCAGCAGAAGGAAAAAAGAACCGATACATTGATTATAGCAAACATTTAGCAGCTGCTCCTGCCTTACACTCACTGTATGTGTTCCCATTGTTAACTGTCTGTGTAAAAATCTGCCTTTGTGTGTGTGTGTGTGTGTGTGTGTGTGTGTGTGTGTGTGTGTGTGTGTGTCTGTGTCTGTCTCTGTCTGTGTTTAGGAATCTCATTTGAAGCCATTTATTTCTTTTCACAAACTAAATGAGAAATGCTAAGGGGTATTTCTTCCATCCTGGTGGCCTTATGAGAGATTGCACAGCTTATTTTCATTCTCATATGACCAAATATTATGCAAATGCAGCTGAATTTCACAGAGACAGCTCGGCACAAAGGAAAAATAAACATTATCCGTAATGAATTACTGTAAAAGAGTTGAAGGGCAAATTATAGTTTGGAAGTTTAATAACAATGAACTGTGACTAAATAGACTGGATCGCACTGCTCGGGGGCTCGCATTGCAGATTACTTGAAAAATGCAATAGAGTGGAAACTGACCTGGTTAAATGAGAAAAGTGATGAAAAGTCTTTATGTTCATCCCTGAGAAAAACCTAGTCTACAGTAGATGGCTGGATTGATCTGATGCAACCACACAGCAACATGGCACATCAAAGTCTTTGGTTTTTATCAGGAATTATTGTTAAAGCTCCCCAAATATGCACATGATAACCAGACCTTTGGGCAAAAAAACACAAAATAGGGAAATGAAACTAGTCTCTTTTTCATTTTTTGTTCAGGTTTCCGTTCTCTGCCGTCTTTATTATTCTGTCTACAGTTTTTTGTTTTTTGTCACAAGAGAATTATCACAAACTCTGCAATTTCCCTGAACTGCACAGAGTATTTGAGAATCTTTTGACTTTTAGAGTTATAGCCTGACAACTTCATTGTTTCAATCTCACCGCTCTCACAGTGCCGTTTACAGACACAGCAGGCTGCTCTTTTCCACAAAAAACAACAAAAAAAAAGCTACAAAATCTGAATGTACCCTGCTACGTACCCAGCAGCAAATGGCAGCCAGACAAAATTAACAACAGCTGATGAACACTTAGCAGCAACAGAAAGAGAGACATATTTCAGGAATCTGTGGTAAGTAAAACAAAGCAAAAGGGAAAGTGAATATTGGATTTTCAGTCGTCAGGTGACCGGGAGCGCGACTCAAAATGAAAAGCAATCTTGCTATGTATCAGCAGGATGTGTAAATAGACAAGTGATTGCTAACAAGTTTGCCATATTACCTTTATAAAGGTGATAATATGTTAATGTTGCTATTGTTATCAGCTTCTTTCAGATGTCAAATGGTCGAAAGACTATCATTAATAACAATATAAAACAAAGAAAATGAAAAATTCCTCACATTAGAGAAGCTAGAACCAGTAAAGGTTTGCTATTTTGCTTTCTAAATGAAACACACAACACACACAACAGACCCAAGTAATATAAGTGCACCAGGATAAACTACTCCTTGATTTAATCCCTCAGGGGATAATTCAGAGGTGACATTTTAGATTTAGAACAGACATCAAACTCCCTTACTGTCAACGGTTTGTTGCAATCCTCTAAAGGATTTTCATTCTTAATCAGTATCCACTCGACAAACCATGTTGAGAATAAAACTTAAACCACCACTGACCTTTAACATCATCTCCACAGCTTTATGGATTATCTTATGAGGTCAGTGGTGATGCCAAAGGGCATGTGGGACATGGATCAATGACTTGGCTTGACAGAATGATAGGTGTCATATGCTTTGGTCATAAATCCAGAACTATTTATAGTATCAACAGTAGAGAAACAGGGACTTAAGCTTTCTATGTCTTAGAAAAACACTCACAAAGCTACACTCCAGCACTGCTATTACTTTTGTTACAGTTGCTGTGCCACGGCTGTGACTATTCAGTTCAAATAAACCAGATATTTCCACTCTTTGAAAACTCATCTGCCATGGTGTGCCTGCTGGCACTTCACCTCATCCTGTCAGCGAGAGGGCAGCGCTAGCCTGAAGCGAGACACATGTAGTCTACATAACTGTACAGTACCATCTGCCAAGGTTGTTAGCCATGTCCTAGTGCATATGTAGTGTCAGATGTATGTTGGTGTACTATATAAGACTTCCTGCTTCTATTTATATTACAGTAGAAGGAAATCCAGCATATTTTCAGATGTAATTCAAACTTTGACTCTATTATGTGGCAGGGGGCTTTTTTTAGTTTACTTACTGAGCAGTCTTATCTCCATTCAATAACGAATAGTGATGGCGACAACTGAGAGGAGGGGTGTAATCAGATATCTAATGCCCTCTGGTTTTCCAAACCCAGAGGTAGCTCTCTGAGGCTGTAGGCAAGGCAGGCCAGTGTGGAAAATTCCTATTGAAAACAGCCCGAAAGCTGAGATGATTGATTGACTCTGAGTATAGACGGAGCAGATCAATCCATCATGGTATACTCTTCGGCTTCAGTGGTCTAAGACCCCATTTATTTCTGTAGCCCTTTGCAACAAATGGAAGGAGCCTTGGGGGATTCTCTAAAGACAGGGGCAATAGCTGTGTTCATTGGGTATTTATAAAAACATGCGTGAATACATTCATGACAACACAGAGGCTTCCTCAGTTTGCTTTATTATGCATTATAATGTCTGCAATGTATTTTGCATATTTAATGCCTAGTAAAGCTCAAAAATGAACAAACTAAATCTTTAATTACAGACTGATAATGACTTAACCAATAAGGATAAATGGGAGGACCCACATTTTATTGGAAAATGATGCATCACATAAGCATAGTTAGATTTGATAAACTGTTATTATCAGAATTATCTATGAAAGACAGAGTAAATAAAAAGTAAATTATCAGCTTCAAATACTGCACAGGACCCATCAGCGCATACATAAATTGCCCCGGGATCCCAGACCCTTAGGGGCCCCTGGTTCACTGCACGTCAGTTGGTTTTGGTCATTTGGTCAACTGCAAATCTGTGAATCACATCTTTTAGGAACAATGTTAACCAAGACAAGTCTTGCGTTATTGGCATCTCGCCATCTTGTATAGGAACCCTATACTAATATCTACTTTTAAAAACTTTATTTTAGTTTAGTACATGACAAAATTACAGCTGCAACAAATGATCATTGTAATAATTTTTTACTTTTTTGTCTGATTAATCAGTTGATAAGTTGATAAGTTGAAAACAAATGTGTGAAAAATGGCCAGAGGTTGAACATTTCGTACAACTAAAATAATAAGGATTTTCATAGGCATGGTCTAATAAACTAAAGAACTGTAATCAGTAGAAACAGAATAAAGACTGAGGCTCAGAGAAAGGCAGAAAGGAGAAAAACAGTAATCACCCAATACTGATATATTTCTTAATCTGTGTTAAACACGAGCTGTTGATAAAATTACATTCCTGCTGCTCAAAGTGCCTCAACATCCTCATCTCCTTTGAGAACCAGTATTAAAAGGTAGAAATTAAGTGTACACATGTGCAAGTGGGAAGTGTGCACAAGAATGTGAGTGTGTGTGTGTGCGTGTGTGTGCATGTGTGCGTGTGTGTGTGTGTGTAGGCAAGCAGAGTACACGGAAAGCCATTAGTGAGACATTGGCCAGTGGATGTTCATTCATCATGGCTGTCACTGGCCAGTCAGTGTCGGTCGGGGGGGTTACATTAGACAGCCAGAGTCCATGTGATCAATCACTCACTGCAGCCCGTTTGTGTATCGTGATATTACTGGCCTCGCTCTCTCTTCCTCTCTTATTCTGTAATCGTACACACACACACTCACACACCTACCTGATATATATGTATCAGGACAAATTATTCCTTTATTTAATCCCTCAGGGGACACTTGAGAGGCAAAATTTCTGCTCTAATTTCATTTAACCAGCATACAGTGTACGATGTGTATGCAAAATATATATAGAAAATATACCTGATGTTCATCGTAAATTCCATTGACTACATAAATCAGAGCTACAACAGACAAAGGAATAACATACTACTGATGTGGTCAAAAGGTCATCTTGTCAACGTCATCAAAGTGAAGCTAATTGATGCAGACGCTGGGATTCACACTAATTACAGTGCCCTGTTGCCATTGGTTGCCTGTATCCAATTATCAATCGCCAGGGCAATGAGCATCTTGTTAGCGCTAATGCTACCTGGCACCAGAGAGACAGGGTTAGCGAGCCGCTGTGTCTGTGTGACATTAATGATATCTAGCTGTTTGCTATTCGTGGCACACAGTTAGCACCGCAGATAAAGCGCACGAGGGAGATGACACTGTAGGTGAGTGCAGGTGAGTGGATGGAGAGCAGCAACAGAGCAACAGTGAGGGAGAAGAAAGTGAGTCTAGAAGGAGTAGAGTTACTGAGCTGAGCATGAGAAAGGTAGGGAGACATGGAGAGAGAGACAAATGTCATGTCCATTAGTCAAGATGGACTTTTCAGACAACTATACCAACACCATGCTTAAGTCTCCCCAAAGAGCAGACGGCAGATAAGTCAGAAAATACCAATAATAGGGGAGGAGGGAGGCTCAACTGGATGTACTCTAACTAATGATGCATATAATTAAAAAAATGCATACTGCTCATGTCAGCCAGGTTTTGAGGTTTTAGACAAATCAAGCTGAAACCATTTCAACCGAGCTTACAAAAGTCTGGCCAGCCTGTCACTCGGGGCGGCTGACATACATACAGCTCCCCAATGTACTGTACCTCACGTGATCATTGAGTTTTGTTAAGATTGTGGTAAAGCTTGTTGGGAGTTAAAAGTGAGGTACTAGTTGACGTAGGAAGTTCTTCAGTTTCGCTAGGAACAGGGTTGCTGTTTGACTGTTTTGTTTTAGTGTTGAGTAGGTAGAGAGGTTTTCTTTCCATTTTATTTTTGTTTTAGTCAGTTTTAAAAACTGAGTCCACTATTTGTTATAATTTGGTTTTTTGATTTTGCTCCCATTTTAGTCAGCCCCGTTCATTGTTTCTGTCACCATTATTCATCTCCTTACTAATAAATAACTGAGCTGGGTTGTAACAGATGCCTCTCTGCAGTGACTGAACTGAATGCATTTTTACTGATGGCGAGAGAAGAGATCTTTGGGCTCATCACACAACAACACCAGTCATTTCAGTTAATGTCTCCTAACGACACGTATACATTTATGACTCTCGTCTTGTCCTATGGAAGCAAAGGAAAAAGTTGTGTCACACTGTTACAGAAACTCCACTCCCAAGTCTACATTCGGAGGAGAGGTTGAGTAAACAAACCATGGGCCACAGCACACAGAAGTTTGTTTCCTACCGACAGTTAACATTTGTTTCTTGTAACCATGACCGCAGTCGTTTTCCAATTCTAACCAAGTGGTTATTATCATAAACATGTTGTCCCCTAACATTGAAAAATGTAGTACTTCAAACCCACACCACAATGTTTTTGTAACCATAACAAAATAGTTATTTTAATCTAAGACAAGCTCTTTCCTTAAAGAAACCAAGTTGCTTTTGTGCTTAAATCCTAGCCAAACCTTCACCATCAAGTTGCCAAATTTATTTTTTAAGTGATTTGTTTTGGCCGAATTTGGAAGGCAAAGACAAATTAAACACCATTTAATATAAATTGGAAAAACATGAAATTTTAGAAGTGCTAGCAAGAGATTTTCTAGTGTGAGGATTGTGAGGATTTAATGAAGATATATTCAAGTGAAAATGATTTTGTGGATAAGGGTTAGTTTTTGGTTTCCATAGTCTCAAAGTTTTTGTGACATGCATGTAAAAAAGCCATCTGGCTATCTATTAACACTGGGCTAAATGGTTAAAAAATGAAATCCTGTCATGCAGGTTTACATGTGAGCTTCCACTGCAGTACTGGTGGCTTGTTTGCTTCAGGTTCCCTCGATTTGTCTACATAGTTTCAGCAGCTTGTGTTTATAGGCATCCCAACAAACCCTAAAGTCTTTTAGACTGCAGGGCACAAACAGCTTGGCTGTCGTCCAAAGATAAGCCAACAGAAACTGACAGTGCCACTATCAGAGCGAACTTGCACTAAGACCTTCCTCTGTAGCTGCAAATATAAGATCCTTACTTCCAGATCCTATCCTGCCCTTACTACAAGATGTAAGTGAGAGAAACTAATCCCACTCATTATCATTGTAAAGACCTTTCTACTAGTTACTTCACAGTACAAGGGTGCATACATGGGGCTCGTTAGACATGATTAAACATGTTCAATTTAATCTCTTCACTCGATATTGCACATTTGTTCTCTTTACACGGGACAAATTGTGCCTGCAATGTATCTCACACCCACCAATCAGCTGTTGATTGAAGATTGGCTTTCAAGTGATACTGCAAACACAGCACGCAGTTGCGAAGAGTGCAACGAATTCTGATAGATTTGCTAACAAATCACTCATCACCTGGTCCTGAAACCTTTCTTCAGACTAGAAGAAGAGGCGTATTTGAAGAGAGCCTGGATGAGCAGGTGTCAGCCACAGGGACAAAGCTGTTTGGAAAGGTCTGTTTACTGAGGCGAATTGTTTGAATCATAAGGCGAAGGAAAGCTGACCCTGCCTCAAGGAATATGCATAGCTGTGTTGCGTGTGGGACATTGATGTAGCCCCCCCCTGTTCAGAGAAGAGCAGTGGAAGACGAAGGGAGGTGGGACGGCTCAGAAAACAGCCCAGCTGTCAGTAAAGAAAAACCACTCCAGATAGCTGCAGCACTAATGACCTGGAACCTGCTATAAACCCAGACTGTATGCAGGTTTGTCAACGAGGAATTATATTTAAAAGTTGTAATATATTAATATCACCACTTAACTAATTAATCACCACCAAATGCAGGTCCATAATTTAAGAAACAGTTATTTGTAGCATTCAAGAATCCATTTATCATTCCTGTCTCCCATCACTGTAATTTTTAATCTATTCTGTTCCAGTTTAAACAATCCCTTTAACGGCCTTGACATCTGAGATTTAAAGTTAATTCTTGAGATTTGAAACAGCAGTTGAGATTCTATGTTTTTCTTTTTTTGTTCTATTCTGTAGTGTCTAATGCCTCAGTTAAGATATGCATTGATTATTATCTATTTGACAGCCGACTGTCATTTGAGAAGGAACATTTTGAGTCAGTGCTGTGTTTAAAAAACAAAGTTGACTCCCTCCTTGCTCTGTAGATACATCTGTGTGACTGCAGTGCTGCTATGGCTACCAGTAGTGTGCATTTAAATCTCCTGCTCAGCATCTGTGCACATACACTATGACCAAAGAAATTAAAATCACTACACTATAGTCCATACGCAAGCAGTTTGTCCTCGTAATGGACCACATGGACATAATTAGAAGCAATGACTCTTGATTGCGTCCCATCTCACCCCACACAGCCCTGTCCCTCCATTTCCACCATTATGGTAATCACACAGTTGAACTGCCCGCAAAAGGACTTGCATCTAATGGCGCTCTGTGTCTTCCAGTGTGGTAGCACCCGCCCGGCAACACAATGGAAAGGACAGAGAACTGATAGATCAAGGCACATTAGAGCCAGAGTCAAAATAAATTTGTTCCATTATGAGGTCTGCCGAGGAGGAGGCGACTGAGCCAAAGGCTGTAGCTGGAATCACGGACAGCAGGAATCCTTTATTTTAAAGCATATCAGTGTTTAGTCTCT
The DNA here is from genome assembly GCF_002814215.2 of Seriola lalandi dorsalis. Taxonomy (NCBI): domain Eukaryota; kingdom Metazoa; phylum Chordata; class Actinopteri; order Carangiformes; family Carangidae; genus Seriola; species Seriola lalandi. The sequence goes on from NW_019524324.1 coordinate 100,974, forward strand.
GCGTGTTGCACCAGGTAGCTGATGAATACTTGTCAGAGGGGGGCCGCATCAATCTCTCATTGACTTCTGAGCTACTGTAATTTATTTATTTATAAGCTTTAATGAGAGCTGATTTTAATTTCTTCCCACTGTTTTTTTTTGTGTTAGTTGCTAAGAATATTTTGACAATTATTTTATGGTTTATTATATGACAATAATCACCTGTGGTAAAAGTAAAAGGTAGGACAAATTTTACTTGAGCAAATATGTATGAAATGTGTTTGGAATGGGACATCAGCATCGTCTTTGCAACTGTAGTATGTGCGACTGTGGCGCTGTGAGTTGGACGGATTCACGTGCGAGTCGAGAAGCAGAGCCCTGATAAAGAGTTTAAAAGGACAAGCCACCGCACATAATGGTTGTTAATTTCACAATCTGGAAATAGGGTTTGATATTTGAAAACTGGCCTCTAGAAGGATTATCAATAAACAACAAGTGTCAAAGACTAATCAGCCAATCAACACAATCACACACATTAATCTAATCAGAGACAAATACAAAATGCAAACTGTCCAGACATGATTAGAGAGGCTCCAGACTTTGAGCGGTACACACGTCAATCTAATTGCAGCAATCTAATTTGCCACTCTGGGAGAGCGTGGCGTGTCAGTGCAGCAGCCCTGTCTGATATGACAGCCTCTCAGATGAGATTACACACCGCACACAGTGTTATTGAACCCCTCGCCTCCTCCGTCTCCCAAAAGCCTCTCTCTTGCATTGATCAACAGACACGCCAGCACAGTAGGAGAGGGGGAATCATACATCTGATGTTCTGTCATCCCACTAAAGCAGATTGGAGATGACAGCTAAAGCTAGAGGCTCTGATTAGGCAGTTGATAAAGACACTCAGCCGCGGCACCGCAGCATCAATTCAGCCAGTCGTAAGGCCATCCACCTTAAATCCAGAAAGTAAACAAACAGAAAAAAAGTCTAGAATATCCCCAGTAATCAATACAACCTTCTTCTGCAGGAGGAGTGAGCAGGATGAAGAATGAATGAATTTTTCCATCTCAGGTTTTTGCGTGTAACCTTGATAGAAATCCAACTTGCAAGCTTAATCTCCGATTTCCTCTGAAGAAATAAAACAAGGCGGTGCTTCCCATCCCATCTACCAGAGTTTATCTCATCTGAATGGAGCTTTCTAGCTCACTAGTTGTGCACAGACAAATGTACAACCCAACCAATTTAGGAAAGCTATAATAACCTGTTGACAAAGAGCACCCGTCAGATGGAGAAATTAAACCAGCCATCTTAAAAGAGCAGCCGCTCCGCATCATTGGCGCAGCCCTGCAGGCATTTAAAGGTAGAGGAAGAACCTGGAGTTAGTGAGGTGAGTGTGCACATCTACAGTTCATGTTCATGTGTATGTGCTCTTTGGCACATCGAGTTAGTGATTCATCTGGGGGACAATGCAACTCTATCAGGTTTTTAACACGCAGCAAAGAAATTGTAGCTTGTAGAATCTGCAGAAATATTAAAAAAGAAGATTTTAATTAAGAAAGACATGAACTATTCCACGTTTTTAATCAATCTGTATAAAGTCCACTTAGACACCACTTGTCTGTATATTGTAAGGTACTGCGGCTTGCTCACCTGCAATTTCACACTCAATTACAGCAGGGATGCAAACTTTCTAACAACATTTCCTAAAGCAATTTGAGTTGGACAACTTCAAACACTTGTCCACATTACTCAATATCAATTTATATTTCACCACATCACCCATTCCTCTGTTTATTTCAGTGTCACCCTCTTCTGTTTCCAGGACGCCAGAGGCTGTTAGCACCATTCAAACCCCCCACCACCACCTCTGAAGTGTGGCCCAGACTAACAGGCTCAGTGCTAAAGTTCTTCTAACCCTCGCGGCAGGATACAACAACAGCAGGAATTTATTTCATGCAATTTTACTTATTCATTATGCCCCCACTCTCCTCTTTCCTTCTACTCACCACAAGAGGCACCACAGAGAACCTGCACCACCCTGCACTGATATGCTACGGATGTATGGCAATGAAACCGGAGAAAAGCCTTTTTTTCTGCAGACGCAGATAGTGCAGGATGCAGAAAAAATAAAGAAGAGTGAGGGTGAAAGTGCATGTGCATGTGCATACGAGCTGGAGAGACACTGTAGGCTGCGAAGGTCAACCTGCCCTGGTGTAGCCAGTTCAAACGGTTCAAGCTATGATGCTAACTGCAGGAAGGAAAAGATTTCTGCTCTGTGGGTTGCCAGCGTGTGAAGGAGCGGGACAACAGAGAGAAATGCAGACAAAGAATACTGTGAAATGTAAACACACGGACAACAAAAGGCAATACCAGAAGAGTTCATGGTGAATGATGAATGAGCATGGAGACGTAAATGAAATGTTCCTGGCGTAAAAGGGTCTGAGGGGAATTTAAACCGGCGGATTGTCATTGAGAAGACTGGAAGTCTGATGAGTCACAGTGGACTGCCTCAGAGATGATGAATGAAAAGATGGGCGGACGTGTTAGCACTTCGAGGAGGAGTTATTGTGAGAGTCTGCAGCTTAGTGAAATATTAAGGCTGAGAGTGGTGACAGGCTGCAATGAGGCAAAGCTAAAAAAAAAAAAAAAAGAAAAAGAAATACTGTATATTAATAGTTCCTGAAACAAGTGAATGAAGCAAAATCTGCTCCCTAATGCCACCGCGAGCTTAAGAGCTTGGCAGGAAACGCTTGTGATTAAAACTGCCAAACACTGATTACTATACACCAAGCGGCATGTCTCAGGTTGCGGAGACGTCATCGTCAGAGTGACTCCGGCTCTACGTCACTGCAGACTGATCAGTGTTCGCAGATTACATAAACACAGAGTTTAAGGATCCTCACACTAACGAATGCTAAGACGGTTTGAAGCCTCATCTGAATGCAGCAAATTTGACCCTCACCCGTGTATCCATCAGCCTGCGATTGAATCATTACAGTAGAATAGACAATCCCTTATAATCCTCCTGCTTCGTCATATATTTTGCAACCAGTTTTTCATCATCTTGGCTATAATCCCTGCGCAGAGGCTTGATGATGTGTTCGTGCTCGCTGCGAGGGGACTTGTTCTAATCCGAGACGGGAAGAGCAGAAATTTGGTGGTGGTGGTGATAACAAAAGATGGCTCCACTTTGATGTCCCGTACACCTGTCTTCTACTGTAAAATGACTTTCTTCACCAGCTGATGATAGTTTGGATTGCAGCGATGAAGAAGCAAATCATGTCAACACCTCCAGTATATAAGAGCTTCCTATACGTGAAGTGTCATGATCAGCAAGGAAAAGCCTCACAGCAGATCTCAGATATAATGAAACACGAGTTGGTTGAGGTCATGAACTCTGCTTCCTTTACTTGATATCTCAACTCTCTTTTCTCCGAGCCCTTTATTTGTCCTGGTTACAGCAGCAATTTATCCTTATGAATCCTCTCCCTTTCTCAACACAGCCATGTTTTTATGAGCCTGTCTCCAACCCAGCCTGCTAGCTCTGAGCCCAGTTCGAGTTTGCTGTGATCTCCAGGTAGTTGTCGTTGCTTCAGTCCCGACAGATGCGTAGCTTTGCAGCCGGGACCGTCATTACTTGCAGCGGGACACAACCTGCTCTGACAGCAAGTTCGCCCCCAGAGTGAATTATCAGAGGATTGCTGTCAAGTTCCTCATCTGCCTGCACCTTGAATGCTCCAGCATGCTGTTGGGGTGAAATATTTCCTCTCTTCTTCTCATCTCTAAGTTTTACTGTGTTCATTAAGTGAACTTAACCAACTTATCCTGACTAAAAGTTGACGACAGCACAAGTACATAGTCATCACATTCTGCTTTTTGTTGTTGTTCTCGGTCTGTATATCCTAACATATGCGTCCAAATCCTTATTCCTAATATTCACTACTGTTGCAGTTTCCAGTAGTACTTTCCCTCTTTGACGTATAGATTCAAGAGAATTTCATTTTTGCCAAAACATATGTTTATATAGTGCATATCCTATTCTTTGGTGATAACACCCTCTGCATCCACTGGGCATGAATGTTTCTGGTTCTGACTGACAATTACAGTGCTGCTAATTAGATTGGTGCAATATCTGTGTGGGTGGGCACTAACAATAGTTCATAATATCACTTCCAGTGATATGGGGGTGCCATCATTGCTACCCACTGCAAAGCAACTCAACGAGTTTTCTATGTTTTGACTGAAATCATGGAGTCTGGTCATTTGGTAAGAAAGAAAACTAATGCTACCTGGACACCCTCCTTTCTACAACACTGGACGAACATAGCATTTAGTGTGGAGCAAGTGCCGATGACTCTGCCCTTGTAGAAATAACATGAACAAGAAGAAACATCTTGTGGGAATGAGTGCCAACATTGGCAAGATAAACAGTCGTGAATGGAATAACTTAACGTGGTAATGGGGTCTTCGCAAATGTTAACAAGCAGCTTAAGTCACTAATGGTAGATAACAAGTCCACATAGTGTTGGCTAACAAAACATTCTGTATCAGTGATGTTTGCAGGCTATACAGTGTGTTTTCCATCGGACGTCGACAGCGAATCTCCGACTTGTAGCAACGCTGGCTCTCCATCTCCACAGGATTGGCCCCACTCTGAGCCTCAGAAAATAAAAGTTCTATTCTTTTGTGAAGAACTGAAAACAACACTGTTATTTCTTTACACGGATGGTGAGAATAATGTAACAAATAAAAACTACATATGTAGTCTGTGGGAGTTACTGAAATAAAATGCTGTACATGGATGCTTTTGGATTAATACATTTGTTAAGACTTTATATATATGCCTTACATATTTGACTATACACCATAGTAGATTTATAAAAGCAAACTCCACTTGCACTAACCAGGACATGCACCAGAGCCTGATTAATACCCTAACAGGCCAATATCATCAGCTGATATCGGGTTATCACAGATATATCGTTATAGACTTGAACATGCAAAAATCAAACTGCAGGGTCACACTTTTTATTGTTTTGTATAATGAGATCTAATCACAAAATATTTGTTGATGTTCATGTAAAAACATGATATTGTTAAATTCTTACCAGGTCTTCATTACTCTTAAGTATGTCTAGCTCACACACGGTCTTAATGACACCACAGTATGTGTTAATCATCTCCCATCCCCGCTGCAGCTGTATAATTCAAGGATGATAAAAACGCTTTACCCCCAACAATTATGATGATATGTGACACGTCCAGACAGCAGTTTCAGCCTGTGGCCTTATTGGCTCCAGAACAAATAGGCGTTATTGAATGGAGGGTTGGGATGTGCTCTCCAGACGGGGGAGGGACCGGATCCTGATTTGTCACCTGACGCTGGTTGCTATGGAGACAGATGATTTCCTACCGCACCATGATGGAGCCCATGGGATGTGGAAATGGATGGGGTAGAGATGGAGAGTGGGTGGATGGCGACAACCCTTCACTCTGCGTGTGATACTAATGTGACAGCAGGTGATAGGCACCATTTGCGTAGCCCTTCGTTTAACTCAAATGATCAGGGAGGTTGCCACTCCCTCCCCTGTTCTCTCTAACCTTCACAGCGCCCCCTTCAAGACCAGGCACAAGGCCCGCTGGGAGGTAATTGCGAGGGAGGGAAAAACCTCTCTACTCTGCCTAATATGTGGGTGGCGAGGAGAGCAGGCATTTGTTAGTGGAAGCGTTTTCCTGCTTAATGTTTTTAATAAAAAGATTCTTCAGAAAAGATAAAGAGGAGGAGTTTGCAAATGAGAGAGGTGCTCAAGGTTGAGTTTCAGTCCTAAAACCAATATGCACAATAATAATAACAATAACTACGATAGTGAAAACTGGTGAAAATCACTCAACACTTTGGAGGGGCTCCACATACTCAGAGGACCCAACAATTGCTCTATAAAAAATCTATTTCGCCTTTCAACTGCACCTTCAGCCAGAGACGACTAAATAATAAATACCCAGGGCTTCATCATTTGGACCATCGATCCAAGCTAAATCAAGTTTTCAAAACCCTCTCCTCCCTCCTCCTCTGTTCTCCATCATGTAACAGCACCTGGCAGCGCTTAACATCATCTGAAGAGCCCTTGGGATCTTCTAATAAACGCCACTGGTTTTAAATGGTCCCCGGGCATGCCATGAGAGAAAAGGTGAGGGGTTCACCCTGTATTGCCAGAGGTGGCTCATTTTGCATTCCAGGAGAACTCTCAGCAAAAACCAGCGACCTTATGCTCTTTAATTGCACCTCTTGGGATGAGGATGGGAAAGGAAAAAATGAGGGCATAGTCGGGGGATGGAACAAAAAAAAGAAGCAGATTGTGTGAACATAAAATAAAGGCAGAAAAATAGAAAACTATTTTTTTTATGTGTAAAAAGGTTTTCACTCTTTGATTTGTTGTAGGGGGTCAGAGAGCTGGATAGTAACTGTGAATAGCAGCATGTGGCCAATCCCCTTAGAAGCTATTGGACATCTATTGTTGATGAAAAATCTCTGGAGTGAGGGAGGGGCAGCTGTGACACCTAATGTAATGTTCTCTCTTTTTTAATTACAATCACAAGCCTTGTCCCCAGCATCTGCTGGACTATGGTTTCGGCTTGACATTTAATGTGCCGCGCGCTACAGTTAGTGACCCACATGTAAGCACGAGAGTACTGACGTTTAGGGAGGGATGAATGTCTATTTAATCCTCCATTTAGGCTCTGGGACTGGTTGGCTTCTCCAGCTACTGGGGGAAGTGATACAGCACACGAGAGCTCTAGGAAGAAATTAGAGAAAATAGTTGTGTCTAAAGAAGCAAGAGAGTAGCACACTGGCTGTGAGATGCCCGAGAACTCTTACTACATCTGAAGATATAGGAATGACACTGACTTCTAATTATTTTTCTCAGGATCATAATGCTACAAAGCAAGTGATTGACCAAAACTGTGGCTGTACACTTGGCTTGGAACCTGCAACAAAAGTTTGCACCAACTTTCTACTAATTTTTGTATTCTTGTTAAAGAAGTTGTTTGCCATGCATTTTCTTGACAAGAGTTACAAAGAGATGGTAAATATGAAGCCAGCACCAGCAGACTGTTAGCTTAGCATGAAGGCTGAGAGCAGGTATGTTAACAGGCTCTGGCCTGGTTCTGTCCAAAGGCAACAAAATCCACCTACCAGCACCTGTAACTAATTAACACGTTATTGTCTAATTTGCATAACAAACAAAGTGTAAAAATGACATGTGGTTTTATGGGGTTATGTAGTGGATTATTTCTTGGACAGGTGCAGGATAAAACACAGCATGTTAATTACTGAGTTTAAGAGGTACTATTACTATTCCTGTAAAGGTGTTTCTATAATCTGGCAGCTATCATGTTTTAATTTGTGAAACCAAACTTGTTTGTGTTAAAGACAACACTAATTTCAGCACCATCAATGAATCTGAAATCACTCTCTAAAATCATTATTGTCTCATGTTGCAAAGCCAACGTGGTAGCCTCACGAAAATGTACCTTGGTCAACTTTTCACCGTATCTTTTTAGGTATAGTGAAACAACAAAGGAGGGATGTTGATCACAGGGTTGGTGAGTGTTTGTGAGGAGTTGTGAGAGTTTTTGTGCCACTCCTTTTGAAAGCTTCATGTCTAACCATCTACTTTACAGGAGGTTAGCATAGGAGGCCAATTAATCTCCCTCCCACATCTCTGTTGTAGCCAAAAGGGAATAGAAAACACATCTAAGGTTTCGAGGACTCGAAATGGGTTGACAGAGTTGACTTGAGGGACCCATTCACAAGGTTTTTTCTCAGACTGGTAACAAAAGGGACGGGAAGAATTACACATCCTAGAGACTTTCCAAGAGCCACACACCCTCCTCCTTCACATCACCCTTCTCCTGAATCTTCTGTCTTTTCAGATCAGAGAAAACAGCCTCGCTTATAGGGCGCCGACGATAAATGATTAATAACATAAACAATCTGTCTGGCCTGATTTGCCTTCAGTTACACAGCGGTGAATGGTAATATTTACTGAAGAATACACACACAACAACGTAAACACACAAAAACAAAAAAGGAAAGCTAAGTATTCAATTAGATTAAAAGCAGCCAACTCAACCAATTATGGCATTATCTCACAAGTGTAATAAAGACTCAGAACCAACAGATGAAAACACCCAAAAACAGTGGATTTTCTTTGCTTGGCCTTGCTTATATTCCTTTACTGGAGTATTTGGTGTTACAATCAGGATCAATGTTTGTTGGCGGATCGTGAATGTGTAGTACTTTTACGTATCATATATCACCTCTTCAGGATAATGCCCTGTTTGTGTTTAACATCATTTAAATTCAAGGCTCAGGGCTTCATTCGGTCCTGCTCTGTGATAAGATGGAAATACAGAACCATCACAACTGACACTTTTAGTTAATGCTCTCCACCATAAAAGTAGGTCACGAGAGCTCTGGGAGCCAAACATTGAAAATAATTCACAGCACTGAGGGCTTTGGTTTGCCAGTCTAACACAGTTAACAAGTGTCCCAAAATGACTCTGCATCACTTTCCCACACTCTCTTAAATCTGTTCATATGAATCTCTTCATACATCTGGGAGTTAAGTCTTTTTCAATAGTCTTTAAAAGCTCCAAAGACCATCACATGTTCCTTTGCTCAGAGCTATCTGACCTTTCAACACCCCCCTGCCCATCATCTGTTGCCATATGAACTGATTCATGAAAGCAAAAGCCCACCTGTCTTGATCTTGCTGACAGAAAACGTTTCAGTAGAGGCACACAAAAAGAGAAAATAAAGGATTGAAGAGGAATTTGACAAAGCAGGGAGATGACAGGTTGAAAGAAAAACAAAAACAGTAAGAAAACAAGGTGCTAGTGCTATCAAGGCAGTAGCTTGCACAGTAAATGCTGTAGCTATCTAAGAAGTGAAGCTACTGAACTGGTCAAACTGAAATCCTCCAGATTTATACCCATCATCTTCTTCCCAACACAACAGTTTTATTCTTTAAGCATCTACAGTCAATATTTTCATAATAACTTATCAGACGACGATGTGAGAGGGGACGCCTGGAGTGATGAACCTACAGAGAATTATCACTTTGAATCTGATGCTCCTGGAGCTTTATAGTGTTTTTCAGCTCATTGTTTCAATATCCAGCTGGTAAATTTACTGTTTTGGTTCACTCTCATTGCACTCACAGTGTCATTCTCGGCCACAGCAGATCCACTGTACACTACCTGCACAGCACCAAACAGCTGGTGGCCAGCAGCTGAACATAGTGGAGCTTGTAGCTGCTTAAGAGCTGGATATTTCCCCTCAGGAGATAGTGGAGACCAAAACAGAGCTACAAGATCATTAATATTGGATTTGAATTCATGAAGTGACTTGAAACATGAGTCCAAAAGAATGACGATGCTGCTCTGTAACTACTGGATGTGTCAATAAGGAACTGTTTGCTAACTACTTTGCAATATCAAGTTAAAAGATGATGAGTCGTAGGTGATGAGTGACGGTAACTTGTTTCTGCTGCCCCCAAGTGGCTACAAATTAAAAAGAGAAAAAAACAGTTATTTCAGTTTTAAGGAATATAATTTAAAACCAAACACTTAGTGGACATTGTTGTCTGAAATCTCAAGCCCTTGAAACCCTTGAACTTGCAGTGATACACCAAACCATTGCAGTTTTAATGCCAGTACACATCCCTGCTTAGAGATTTATCATTGCCAAGAGTCAACAGCAGCACACAAGACATCCCGCAGATCATCCAATTGACCTTCCCCAGTGATTTATGTCAGTCACGGTGAAAACTGCTGATAACATCAGCACCAAATACTGAAGCTAATCCTTAAAGTTATTTACTCATGTAAAAATAAAATAATAAATCCTGAACTACGCAGAGACAAACTCCATCTGGATCACTGTCGATTTCACCTCTCAACTTTAATATGAACATATTAATGAAAACAGAACCCTGCATGAACCCAGCAAGTTAACAAATTCAACATTACAGCATTATCAGCATTCACTGCCAACAATGTAAACCACACATTTTTGTATATTCTTCACAAAAAAGATTAACTTCTCCTACACAGGGATCAACATGTCATTAATGAATAAAACTGAGCTTCAATTTCACTCCCCAAAATAACAGCATTCAACCTCTTTCACATCAGTGCAGTGCTTACACTCAGGTACTGAGAATTCATATTATGTTGTGGCTAGTGACAACTGTTCCTCTGTGGCATTGAGTTCATGTATTTCCATAATATTTTCTATTAATATTAATGAGGAATCTATAAAGGGAGATGAAACAAATGGTACAAATGTTTTCATCAGTCGCACTGAACTAGAATCTGACCTTGATCCCGTCACCTTGCTCTCCTTTATGTCTAATGCTCCAGGAGATTTAATATTCGACATGAGGTAATGTAATGAAATCAAAGGGAAATAGAAAATATGATAAAGCCGACAGAGAAATGCTTTTGTCACACATGATTTATATTTCACCTTTCGGCAACCCAGTAATTGATCTGTGAAATATATTTGAGGTTTATTGTAACAATATTTTAACAACAATTTCATAAATATGCTTATATAATGCTTACCAATCAAAAATGTTTTTTTTTTTCTCGAGGAGAAAATAACAGGAATGCTCATATTTGAACTTTCTCATGAATTGCTCTCAATGTAAGAACATAGTCTCACAAGGAATAGTGTAAATAGCCCACTTTTCTCTTTCTAATTGCCCTAAGCAAAATAAACTTTTAATAAGCTCTAAATACATACTGTATTTTAAATGACAAAGGGAAAATATGAGGGAAAAGTGTATAAGAACCAACTACAGTTTAGAGGAAAGAGTAGAGAGAGAGCCGCTTTCAGCCTTGAGGGTCATGACAAAGGAAGGAGGAGAGGGATTACAGTAAAAATAGAAAAGGAATGGGGGGTTGAGAGAAAGACTCAAAGGAAGATTATAGTAAAGTGAAAGTGTGCCAGAGAAGCTGTGTGAGGAGGAAAACGGCTCACTCTGCCTTTCTGCAGTTTGGCTTGTACTTTTTTTTTCCTTTTTTAATTTTTTATTTTTTGAGTGTATAGTGCAGCAGGGATGTTCTGGTGACTCTCAGCATATTGACAAGCTTCTGACGACAACACTAGCTGTAGATCCAATCTTGCCACATCTCTGTTTACTCTGGGGATTAAATTAAAGAACACAGCATCCAATTTCATACCTGGCTTCCCGCACCACTCTTCACAATGTGACATTTACTCGCGAGCATGATGCCCTTTCTCTCTTCCTCTCCCCGACTCCCTCTCCCTCCCTCTCTCTCTCTCTCTCTCTCTCACTACTTTTAGATAATGCACTGTGTAGCAAACAAGGCTAGCTGAGAGCAGGAAAATGATGCCTGATTTACACAGAATTGAAATATATTTGCTTATGGGATTAACCATAATGAGTTGAAGGAAGTCGTTCCCCTTCCCCCACACTTGGAAGAATTAACTATTTCTCTGTCGTGCTCCCAGAGAAAAATAACGTTTTCTTTCCCAGCTTTTTTTGTTAGCATATCGGTTAGATCTGCATTAAGGTACACCGCTTAGTGGATAGCTGCATCGCACGGATAAAGATGGCAATTAGGTGCCAGAAGTTGAGGCCTGCACTATCCATTATGATAAACCTTTGGCCCCGACAGCAGAATTATTTGAAAAGTGTGGCCTCAATGTGAGACATCTGCTGTGGGAAAATCACTTTCTATTACAAATTGATAACTCAAATGCATGCACACAGAAAATAGCTATACTGCATAAGGTCTCTCTGAGGCCAAGCAGCATTCAAAAGAAACCAAATCAACCTCTTTTCTGGGATAATGGGTTGGAAGGCTTTGCCACATGACCAAGTAATATTTTTAAAAGTCCCATATTGTAGAAAGTGAGATTTCCATGTCTTTTTTGATAGAAAGCATACTGTCAAAGTATCAAAGTGTGCAATCCATGGACAAATTATTATTCAAAGTTATATTCAAAAACTGTGTCTTAAACCAAGCAGTCAAGTGTTCTGTAACTTTGTGATGTCACAATAAAACAGTCACCACCCTGAGCTATGCCCCCAGCATGACCAACCTGGACCCAACGGCCAACCTTGCAGGATTCGGTTTCTCTTAGTGTGTACTTGAAATCTGCTCTACGTTCATTTGATCGCAATTGAATCGCATTTGAACCAAGAGAGGTTCAGAGCCTTTCTTCTGATTGGCTGACTATCATGTTGTTGTTAGAGCTCCAGGAAGAAGCCTGAGACAGGAGATGTAAAACTACACTGAGATAGTTTTTGATATTCAAAACCACATACAGATCTTCTTATCCATATTAACACCAGACAAGTGTAAAATAAGGGACCTTTAATTTACATTGGTTCAAATAATTTCACACAAGGAACCTATATATGCGCTGTATATTTCATATGCAAATAAATGAGTGGCTGGTAGAGAAAGCAAAGTTTGATGTAGCTAGAAAATGTATCTGTGCAAAATCAAACTGCACATCAGGGCTCTGATTTCTGTGGAGATACAAAATGAAGTCCACAAGAACAGTGATTGGTCAGCTTGGGCTACTTATGTTTTCTCCTTCAAGTCACCGATGCCATTGGAGATTGTTGAAAGTGAATCAACATAAAGCGAGCCGAGGAAAAGCTCATCTCCACTGCCGACCCTTCTGCACAGCAACAGTCTCCCCTTGAGTAACAAGGCAAGGAAAATCTTCCTATCATCACTCTACATCACAATTTTAATGAAAGAATGTAAACACAATTACTGTGAGGAACATAATTAAAGCGTGACACGGCCTGATCATGTACAATGCCTCTGTCAGGTGTTACTATGGTGATATCAACAACTGAAATCTGACACTGAGCTATAAATCAGAACCTTCACCGTAGGTATCTATGGCACAACAGCCATTAACTTCTCGGTCATAGATAAATCCAGCTGAAGTGGACCACACCACAGCTAAAAACACAAGCTCTTTGTGCTGGATCAGTAAGTAATATACAGTGATTGTCGGCTAATATTATAATATAACAACAATTTGATGAGTCAATATCGAGGCTCATTACAAGTCTGTTTTGGAGTCTACTTTCTGCCCTCCAGCAGACGGGTAATGCAGCTTTAACACAAACAAATCACTGCAACTGACTCTATCACCATCTCCATCATCCCCCAAGTTTAATATTGACAACAGTACAGTCCATTAGCCGCCAGTGTCCTTGACTGTTATTCCCTCCTAAGGATGCCTTACATCACAAGTGGTGTAAGTAGAAAATGACTTGACAACTCATCTTGAGACATTACCTGAGGTAAAAAAAAAAACCGACAGATCTCTAAATAATCCTGGCTTGGTCGCCTTGAAATATAACACCTATCACATGATTTCAGCACGCTGCTTCTAAAGGACTCCTCTTTACTATGAACTCGGCAACCTCGGGGGAATGGCATCAGCAAAGAGAACACAAACTATCTCAACAGAGCTTGCATCATCGCCTTAGTAATCCCGAATCCCTACAGATGTGGCGGACCTCAGGTATGGAAGACGGTACCGAGTCAGACGGTACCATCCAAGGCTTATTAAGAGCTGATCCGTCTTTTATGAAGGGCTTTATTGTGGGTTTTCCCTCTGGCTCAGCAGTGTGAAGTGACTGATATGCTCCACTGCAGAAGACCTGAGGACCCCTACGGATCTGGCTCCAATTAGAGGCTGTTGGAAACTGTGTCACCCCTGGAAGGTTGTGAGGTTTCCCATGCTGAGTGAGAGGTAAGAAAGATACGGTGACAAAAGCTCACTGAGGTGCAAACAGGTGCTACCTGTTACCTATCACACGACGAGCTCAAAGCACGTAAAGAATGGAAGAATTTTTAAAATCTCAGTATGGTTTGTTTTCAGTGGGGCTGTAAAAAAAAAAAAAAAAAAAAAAAGGAGCAACAACCAAAACAGTTTGTTTCAGCTTCTAATTGTTGGTGTTTGCTTCCTTTCAATTGCGAATGAAATTGTTAACAGGCTTGAGTGATGAAAGTACTAGTTTCTCAAACGACAACCCACTTACCCAAAAAACAATAACAAAAACAAGGCTGTAGTAACTGCAACTAACAATTATTTTGACTATCAGCTTTTTTTTTTTTTTTTTTAATTAATAAATCAACCACTGGATCTGTAAAACATCAGTTAATAGAGATAAAAATGCCCAACACACTTTCCCATACCTCAGGGTGACAGCTCCTAATGTTTTTTATTTTGTTTGTTTGTTTTCTTTTGTTGTTTTTTGTCTGAGCCACAGTTCAAAAACTGAAGCTATACAGTTTAGCCAAAAAATAAATAACAAGCTGAAATTTGAGAAGCAAGAGCCAATGATATATTTTTATGCCCTTTTTGCTTCTTAAATGATTAAACGATTTAAATGTTTAAACTTTTATTTGATATCAAAACAGTTATGTGCCAAAAGCCAACAGAGCCAAATGGGGCTAAACAAGCTCCAATTTAAAAAACGGCACAAAGGGTAACACACAGATAGTTAATAATTTAGAGAAAATATAAATTATACTGGCTGCAAGTAGGACACAATATGCAGCTACCCACATTCCTGTCCACCACACTGCTTCGCTATTGCTCTTCTCTGGGTGGAAACATCAACTTTATGCACAACCATCTCAAATGTCTAATTATGGAAAAATCCTGCATGTTTCCCAGCATTCAAAGCAACGAAGAAACCAACATCCTTCCATTCACCTTGAGGGAAGAAGTTTCTTTAATGTCAGTTTGCTCCTCAGTCTCACTCTAGACTTTGTGTTTCAAATTTTCATAAACCGCAACTCAACTAAACCTTGTTTTTCAGTTTTTCCTCGTCCCTGTTTTTTAGTAAAAGTCTTGCAATGTTTGTGAACCTGTCAGAGTTTGTTAAAAAAAGATGCAGTAGTCTATTCCTGTCAAATTAAGAAATTGTTGATCCCATTTAGTTCAGATGTCTACCTATAATAAAGGAATTCAGTTGTTATATATAAAATTCTTATTGTTAAATTATAGTTTTGAGGCTGGCGGCGTATATGGTAGAGAGAAATCGATATAAAATTGTATGAAATCAGCAGCTTGTTTTTCCACTTTACACTATGAAAACAAAAAATATCTCCCTGCAAGCTCCCTGTTCTGTTTTTAGTCTGTCTTAGTGCAGTGCTGTGCATGAAACCCTCTAGAAAAAAAGGTCAACAGGTCTTACAGAAAATGCTGGCTGACCTTGCTGGCGTTGTGAGCCTTAAGCAAAATGCTGACACTCACCGAACATGTTTCCAATATGCCCGTTTCTCGTCAAAGGCCGCAGCTCATTCTTGCCCCAGGCGTAGCGCTTGTAGTTGTCCCAGGCAAACTTCATCATCTGCAACATAAACAGAGGGCAGACGGTACCGGTCACTGGACTGACAGGACAGCAACACACCTCCAGACCCAGACGTAATTAAACTGGTAGCTCAAAGCAAAGGGAATGATAGCTTATTGATCAAGACAGGATTAAGGACAAGCATGCAATTATCACATATAAACAATAAGACTGACATTTCCCCTGCAGCGTCTCCTCGCCTAAATGAAAGATTGAATGATTTCAGTAGATGAAAAGCAAGTTTAACAGATAAGAACACATCTTAAAGAAGAAAGTGTTTTTGAAATTGATGGTATGTACTTCTTCCCCAACTGCTACTGGAAAAAAGTGATCTGGACGTGGTTTACAGAGAAGGAGGAAACTATCTTTGACACAGCAAAAAAAAAAAGAAAAGAAAACACACACACACACACACACACACACACACACACACAAACACACACACAAACACACACACAAACACACACACACAACAGAGCAAGACAGGAAATTAGCAGGATGAAGAAAAGCTGCACGTTTCATTTTCATTTTCATTGGTTGTAAACATCAACTGGAGAATACAGGTTTCCTACAGCAGTGTATCCTTTAAGAGCCAGCTTTAGAATTAAATTAAATGCTAATTTACATATAAACTTTATTAACCATAATCATCCTGTGATGCTTCCCCAGCTAGTGCTCTCGGTGGAGGGAGGAGCTACGCTGTTTATGGATGATAATATCTCCATATGCAACTGAACTGACGGTGTCATCATCCTGTGTTGTGCAAACAAACTTGGATCACGACATACACACAGTGCACTTCTTGATTCTTTGCCCTTTTCATCTGCACTGGCATTTCTCAAATTTGACAATAGAGCACATACAACAGTCACATCAGCTGAGTTTCCTTGTGACAAAGCTGCTTTCAGTACTTTGGCAAGCGGCCCCGATTTCTCTTGAAAACCACAAGAAATGTCTTATCAGCAAAGAGATACCATGATGCATGCACATATGAACAATGCATCCAGCTTGAAGTATACACGTATACTTGGATCATTCTCACAATGACATGTTCACTGAATTCAATTGTCACAATTACAAAGAAAGTTGGTGCCCTCCATGTAACCTGCCGTAAGATGGACAGACATCAGAATTTGATTTTCCTCCTCTCTGGATTCCTCAGTCACTCGATGTCATCTCTATTATCAATACCACAAGAGACTCCTCGCTCTGCAGGGGTGGGCTCAGATAAGCCCGTGAGAAACAGACAACATGAATCCGATTACCTCTGACAAGGCCTACAGCTGAAAATCCTTTCACCCTAAAAAGCTCATTACAGACACCTCGAAGAATACACAGATCCAGCCATTTCTCACACTAAAAACAAACCCAGTTTCCATGAAAGACCCTTTGTTTGAATAAATGTTCAATGCACTTCAAGTTCTCATAAACAGCGCTTACATGTCAGGGAGCAGAGATTTGATTACAGGTGAATTATGTGTAATTAAATTATTTTGAAGCTACTGTGCCAGTTTAATTTGTGATTTGGCAATTATGCTGTGCCACATATTCAAGCAATATGTACTGGAAAACATCTGGAGATCAGAAGAGAAAAAAAAATCTGCATCAGGGTCGTCTTTGTTGTTTTCTTTTGTTGTTTTTTCCTTTATCCAGAGTATGGCATCAAATGCAGCATTTCACACAGGGCTCTTATCCATTTACAAATACAAATACTAACCATGTATGCAGAAGTAATCTCACAGAATGTGAAAAACAAGCACAAAATATGATTAAAGGGAACAGTACAGATGAATCTTCTGGTGGAAATATGTTCACAAAGGTAATCATTTTCTTCAGAAAGTGCTGAAAGAATAAAAATAGCCACTGCCAGTCTGCGTCCCGACAGAACGTTCTGCCTCGCAGAATGAATACCAGCAAATGTCTCAAGTTTTATTTGAAACGTACTCCATCTTTTATATTACCAGCCCGTCTCGCTCCTCCGGTGGCTTTAAAAGCGAAAGAACAAAAGCAATGGGAAAAAGTGTTTGCACAAAACATGGGTTTTTGGTAAATGTTGGAACTTCATGTCCCTTTCTTTTCTTTTGAAGGACATTGCAGACGGGATGCCGCCACCACCTCTGCAAAAAAAAAAAAAAAAAAAGATCAAATGAGATGATGGGAGCTGCGAGGGAAGCAGGACTTTACGACCATCATCAAATAAACGTCGGGGGAAACAGAAAACAGGCAGATGCTACGCTCAAACTGCATGAGTGTAGGCACAGAAAATGTGAAATGGCAGCATTAATCAGCTATGACCTGATGCTAAAAGATGCTAAGAGATTTATTTACTGCAAGTGGCACCAAAAGTAATGACTACTTCCACTAAAAATGAATCACAATTTTGTAACTGTTAATTTATGAAATGTCACAAAAAAGAAAAAAAAAAAAAAGCTATTTTCCAGCCGCAAAAGTGATGTCTTCAAATAGGCCTGTATTGTGAAACCCCAAAGTAGCCTATTTAGGGATTTAAAACAGTAACTGATGTCATTTGAAAAGCTGCAACCAATGGGTTTTTCACATTTAGCTTAAGGAATCGTCAGTCAAAATTAAAAGTTAACTTTGTTCTCTTCTTTTAATCGACAAATTGGTTTGACTGTTGACTGACTGACTGCTCTAAATAAAAATGCAGAAACATTTAACCATACAGGTACTAAACCAAATAAAAACGGGTACCTAAGTGTACATCAGCTGCTCAGATAATTACAGTGCTAGTATAATAGTGAAACAATCAGCCAATTATTCAATTAGTCAATCAAAAAGACAACTAATTAACTGACAAAAATTTGCAAATCAAATAATAATTCATGGCCTTTAGCACTGGATCCAGAGTTTTTCCTGTTTTATATTGTGGTTAATTGAAAATCTTTAGGTTTTAATATGTTGATCAGACAAAACAAGCATTGACATTTTATAAACAAATAATCGGCACGATTAATTTTAACTAATTCTAAGTTAATTAATTACTAAGATTTTCATGGTCTAAAAGTAAGTCTACTACAAATAAAGGCTTTGTTTTCATGCCAACACGCAGACATGATATAACTCACACTCCATGAGAACGTTCAGCTCAGCTTCCTGCCATGACACACTGAAGATGTTTCATTCCACTGGCATTGTGTTTTCACATCCCTGCTGTTGTGCACTGAGGAGGGTCAAAGCGTAGGAGGGCCAGGGGTCATATAGCCATAGGATTGCTGGTGTAACACAACTCATCACCACAACACACACAGCGTTAATCAATAGTTGCAGCAGTAGCCGAGCATGCCACCCCCAAAGCTGCTTTTCCAAGAGAGAAAACGGATGAATGATTCGTTTCCAGGGGCACAAAAGGCAGACGCAGACATGATCTGACAGGACACTGATCGTTCTTTGGTAAAACTAATTGGCTCGTTGTTGGGCAGAGGAGATCAATAAGTGAGCACAGGGCCAGTGATTAAAATGAATCAGGGATTGACCAGATATACAGTGTGCCAATACTGACTCCCGACTATAGGTCAGGAGTCATGCACTGCTGGTCACACATCATCCACCAACAGTGACATAAGCTGCTGTACATGTGGTTACATTTATACTGTATCAAAAGAAAAAGTTTCATTAAACAAACCAGGAAGAGCCTGAAACTGACACAATATTTAATAATCAATATTTTCCTTTTCCTTTTAAATGAAATGATATATTGCATGAATTTTTGCTAAAAGAATCTCTACAGTACAAGTTTTGAAATGTAACATAAGCTCTGTACAAACCTACCAGAACTATAAATGACAGCTATCAATGTCTCCTCTCTAGAAGGGGTGAAATAGTGACCTATACTTTGCTATACTTTGGTCATCTGGAAATCTACCATGCTTTCCTTAGCAGGTCGCAACTCTCCCAGAAGAAATGACACCACAAGGGGGTTCAATTATCTCAGTGCTAGTCTTCTCTATCCCGGTCAGCATGGAGCCCAAAGTGTTTCCTCTGCACTGTTCAGAGCAATAGTGAGGCTCAGAAACCTCAAAGTAACAGCAGGAAATATAACCTTCATCATCTGCTGCGTCAACACTAAAGATGGGAGGAGTAATTCAATCCTTAAAAATCTCTAATGACAAGTAAAAGTACAAAACCACAAAAAAAGACAATCTGTACGATCGCAGTAAGGTTCTGCATCAGCCTCGCATGAAAGAAAACCTTGGTTATATAATTTGGACCCGTTTTGTTTGACTGTACTGAATCTGCCTTTTGTAGACTCTAAGGACAAAGTGTTTCTCTTTGATAAATGTGTGCGTTTTCAAAACTCAAGGCTACAATCTGGCATTCTTTGCATTTCTCAGTCTGCTGGATGCACATCTGCTACCTCCTATTAGCACAAACAGAAACTCTCCAAAGGTGCATAATCACAGATTGCCAATGACTGGAAGGGGGTTGATATGTAAATCTGTGAGTGTGAAAAGTCATGGAAGAATGAGTGGGAAAAAAAGGATTTCAAAAGGACCGTTGTTAGAGAGAGGTTGAGGATCCAACTGTTGAAACCAGCTGGTCACTTTTTGGGTGAGTTCAAACCACTTTGGTGAATTTGAATATACAGTAACAGGCAGCACAGACACTAGGAGGTCTCATTTTATCCATCACTGCAAAGATCAGGCTTATCCAACAAGGTCCATGTTTCACAATATCAAAGGATGATGCAGAGGTAAGGAACTATTTGGCGCACAGCAGAGAGAAACTGAACTACGGTTTCTCTGAGGCAACGATATAAATATATATATATAGATACAGATATATATCTATATATATACACACACACACAGTGATAACAAGCAACTAAACTTACAACTTAACCAACTTACAGAGGAAAGGATGCTATAACGAGATGTTGCCACAGGGAGAGGTCTGAATCTGGAGTTTAGATGAAGTGACAAGTCTTCTGAATGGAAGGGCTGCACTAATATTTCAATCAATTGACCAACAGCAATCCATAGTAACCGCAAACAAAACAAAATCACTGCCATAACCACTCTGCATGTCTTCCAATGGCCGCTCAGAACAGGCTTCCCGTGTAACCATCGCTGCTTTCATGTCAGAACTACTCTGTATGGGAGTAGCGAAGGTTTTTCAGAAGCTGCAGCTTTAACTGTCCATACAAGCAGAAAATATTTTATGAATTTCTGATTTGTGTAGCTACGGTAGACTTCCATGAGTATCCGCATTAACTGTGGTTATAGCTAATTAGCTAACAGTGTGGGCTGAAGCGAGAGCACCTCCAGTGAAGATCACTACACTGTCTCGTTGTAAACACTGTACTGACAGCTAGGTTTGGACTCAGTGGCCCGCACGTGGCCCAGGAGAGGTGGATTAACTGGTGAGCTGCACAATTTGTAGCTTATTCTGGACACCTAATTAGAGCAGATCTGCTTAAGGCACAGCCAACAGTTCTCCTCATCCCCCCTGATATCACCACGATCTGTAGCTGTGTGGGTTTCTTCAAAGCACTCTGCCTGGGGACTCACAGCACAGCACACTCAAAAAAAAAATATTTAGCATAATATTTGAGATTTATGTGCTTTAATTGCATATAAGATGTTCATCCATTTGGATCACACAGTTTAAACATAAACCAATTTTCTTAATGTAATGCATATTTGTCAGTCAAACATCAATGAAACAAGTGAACATGTAATTATCATGTGTGTTTTTACACATTTATTATAATAATAAAATATAAGAAACACCTTCTAATTAAATGCTGAAAAGTAAAGCGGAGGTTGAAGAGGTCAAGAAACTGTGTTGGACTCTCTCATCTCTGTGCGAACAACAAAAGAAGACAAAAATCAGTAAGCTCACACACTCAACATTATGTAACCCTATACCTTTATCACTGTTGTTGACGAAAACAAGACACTGCCGCCTGCTAATTAAGCTGCATCCAAGCAACACAGGAATCCACATAGTGTAGACCCACAGTCTCACTTCCAGATAGCTAGAGACATGGTTTGTTATTCAAAACAATAAAATCTGAGATTGTTGTTGCAGAAAAGGAAAGATGCTGAGAGAGATATGAAATTAAAAGTGCAATAAAGTGAAATTATGAAATTAAACCCTCAGGAAATAATCCAGACTTTGTGGTTTCTGGTGCATTACAGCCTTAAAAAAGGGACCGTGGACAGCTCAGAGTCCATGCAGCATGGTGATCTAATTCCATTGTCAGGCAAAGTCAGATTACCACTGGGACCGTCCATGTTGAAAATGTACATACTGGCACCATCTGGCTCTTTGGATGACAGCATCCATCAAACAGCATGTGGTATGAGACAGAAGCATCTC
Organism: Seriola lalandi dorsalis; assembly: GCF_002814215.2. Taxonomy (NCBI): domain Eukaryota; kingdom Metazoa; phylum Chordata; class Actinopteri; order Carangiformes; family Carangidae; genus Seriola; species Seriola lalandi. The sequence goes on from NW_019524324.1 coordinate 122,729, forward strand.
CCTCTCCTTACAGTAAAAAAAAAAAAAAAACTAGATTGATCAGTCAACACCCTAATCAAAGAAACGAGAAAGTCACAAAATCAGGTTAGTTGTTGTCCAAACAAACTCAACTGCAACACAGCAAGGCAGCCATTTAGAAACAGTCACAGTCACATGATGACAGGGTTGAATGAAAGGACCTGCCATCAATCACTGAGCTTTGTATTTTATCGTGCTTTCAGTCAGTCAACTTGGCTCTTAGTCGCTCTCAAACTTTTTTTTACTTGACAGGGACAATGCTCAGGCACCCTAAAAGGAAAACAAAATAACATCTCTCACATATGGCAGTTAGCTACAATCCATACAAACAAACAGAGAGAAAAAAAAAAAAACATGCAGTGAAGGAAAAGCAGAGATCAAGACAGACAAGATGGCAGTGCAGACAACTTGTATCCTAATGCTCATATGTTTGATTGTTAATGAGCCACGAGAACAATTATGAGAATCCATTCTTCATTATTAATTAACTGTTTCCTTCTACGTTTCATTTCATGCAATCCAACTCACTGTAGAATACTGGCATCTCAAGAACTGACAGAACTCAGTGTAAATCATTCTGACGACACCGACTCTCTTGGCTAAAACAACATGGCGCGTGACACTTTCCCACGCAACACCTTTTGTAAAGCAGTTGTTATATTTAGTTCCATGAGCGAGGCGTCCCTTTAATCTGAGGATGTTTTGGGTGGATCGTGGGTAATAAATCACCCCTGCACCCTGGCATGGCGGCCCCAAGACACTGCTGCGTTAACGAGGTGCTGTGTCATCACCTGAAATCGAGGGGACCATTGGCAGAGAAAACACAGAATCAGCTTTCCCCCTGAACTTCCCACCTCAGCACGCACGCACACACGCACACACACACACACACACACACACACACACACACACACACACAGATGCACCTTCCTGTTTCCAGTATTAGACCTGTTCTGGAGCACAGCCATTTCCTGCCCATTAAAGCCACATTTATGGTGAGCGGTGACGGAGCATTATGGGTCTCTGAAGACCAGTGAGGTCTCATCCTGAGTCAGCACAACACTGTGGTCAATTACAAGCAAAGTCCCAAATTTGGACAGCCAAGCAGCACTGAGCTGCGGATCATTCATGCATGGAATTAATGAATGTCAGGGATCAGCATCAGCTGATCATACACATTACCATGCATCTTTTTAATTAGTGAATTATAGAGCAGAGGTGGTGTTGCAAAAATACTACATTAATGTCTGGAAATAAAACTCCTCCTTTGCCCCAAATGTCACCATTTAGTCATTTTGAAGTTTACTCACAAAAGCTACAAAACATGCAAAGCTTTTGTACACAGGAATCACAACAGACTTCTGATTAGAATATGTCCTCATAGTCCTTGTAATTAAGAATAATTGAGTCAGCAAGCCTCGGTACACTCAAAAATGCTTACACCCACATGCAAGACACATAATTTGAGCAGATCACTGTTACAACTGATGCAGAAACCTGGATTTGAGCTGTAAGCTTCCGATCTACAGTTTCTGCAGATAATACCCAGAGAATTAGCTTCCATGGTGTTTATCCAATGTTATTTTCTGATATATTATTTTCAAGCCAACAATTGGTGTAGACTTTATAAAAAGGCTTGTTATTGTAAAATTACATATATAACTTTTAGTCTTATTAAATCCAAATCAACTCTGGTTTTCACACTGTGAATTCACCTTGTTGTTTGTACATATGTATTTGCCTGCATCCCTCTCTGTCTCTGGCAGGTGTCCTCACTGTTCACTCCAAAACTGATCATTAGGAGAGATATGTGGCCTGTGCCAAGTCCTCTCCTGAGCGTCTCCCACTGGTGGTTTGCGAATTCCAAAGCGCCATGAAAGATTCATGCCAAGAGAGAGAAGATCGCCACAAGGAGCCTATTAAAATGTCTGGACTCAGGTCTTGAATTGTTGGGGAGGTAGACCTGAAGTATTAACATGCCTAAATGGCCCCAGTAGAGCCTGCTGATGAGCAATGAGAGGAAAAAGGGATGTGACAATAGAGCTGCAAACAGACCTAACTCTGGCTTTAAAACTACCCTCAAGGAATTTAAAATCAGAATCCTGTGTAACTCTGTCTGAATGATGCAGAGAATTACTCACAGTGGGGAAGGTTCACAGCATATATTCATATATAAAGGTCCAGTAACTGTCAAGTCAACCGCTCATGCTCCAGGGATGACCGCCTGTCCCTCAGTGTCAGCTCTAACACTCGCAAGGGCAAGCCAGCTGGGAAACAAGCATATAGGTAAAACACCAACATATAACAGGTTTAATAGTGAAAAGGTGGCGGGATGGTGCAACAGCGAGAGCAACAGACCAGCTGATGGACAACATGCAGCACTTCCTAAGAAATTGTTTGCTTAGGTCCAAAGCTTGGAGAAAAATAAGAAGTAAAATCAAGTAGAGAGACCGTAACACTGTAAACAGGAAGTTGTTCTTTGCTTGTTGTTTTGTTGTTGTTTTTGAGGAAGCGGCTAATGACCATCAAAACAACTGCTTCTCGAGAACAATCATTTCATTGTTCTGCCTTCACAGGCCCCCAGACTTTACTGTTTTTGTTCACTCTCTTTAGCTCATTAGCTCCACCTGCTCCTGAGAGACTAGGAGGAGAGTAAAACTGAGCTAAAAGGAGAAAGAATATTGGACCTAAATTCACCAGGTGTCTAGATACACAAGTTCAAGTCAATTCTAATACTGCTCTGTGTCTGATATATAAAAAGGCAATTGTTTTGCCAAGTTGCTCACTATTGCCTTTTTCAGTCTGTTTTAATCAATCAATGCACATTGAAACAAAGTAGAAAATGCAAGAACAACTGTTTCAAGCAAGTACTACAGCGTGTTATCAGTAACAAAATAAAGGCAAAGTCATTCAAATAAATAATGTAGAATTCACAAATCAGTTTTGTAATTTGTCGCTACAGAGGCCACACACACACACTGTGAAGTAAATGTGTGCCTAATCACAGCCTCAACAATCACTGTTTAGACTGCCAACTTGACTGAAACACTGGATTAACACTTGTTTTAACCGAGCTGCTCTTTTTTTTTTTTTCAAGTTTTCAGCGTGGTACTTTCCAAAGCGATGTTTTTCCTCCGTAAGAGCTCTCAAGGCTCCGGTCAAACAGTTTTCAATCCTTTCACTTTCCTCAGATCACCAAGCCAGCTCAATCAATAGTTCCTGCCAAAATTTGATGGAATCTGAAGGAGTGGAGAGCCAAGTGGTCTCTAAACTCAATGGAGTGACAGGAACTTTCACAACAGATATTGTACACCCCCAATTCCACAGAAAACACAGAACCTGCTGCGCTCCCTGCTCACTCTTCTTGCAAACAACAACTCTCTCCTAAAAAATAAAACAAAAAAAAAAACAAAAACAAACTAGTAATGAAATTGCAGGGATGCTGCAGAAAATGAGGGGTTGGGGAAAGTAAACACAGACCATTGCAGAGCTTTTACAGTATCATTAGAAACAGTAAGGAAGAGGATAGAGGAACAAGAGGAAGGGTAGTGAAAGGAGGACATACAGAGGAGTGGGAAGTAATCTGTCTGCAAGAAATTGCCAATTTGAGTGGGCTGCCTAGGAATTGGGTTCCTCTCTGGGAACCACACTGTCTCCTGTGAGGATCATGATGGTGAGCCCACCATGCTTATTAGAAATGAATCCACAAGGTCCTCCCCCTGTAGGAAACTTCAAACAATGCCTCTGTAGGTGTTTTGACAAGCTTTAGCAACTGAAGGAAGACTTTCACCAGGAGTTATTTTGAGACGAAGATGAGACAAGTAGATCAGGCCTAGCTCTAATGCACCAGGGAGAGAAAAAGGGAGCACCACTAATAGATTTATCAAGGTAAGATGAGGAGAGCTGGATTCTGACAAAAGAAGTTTCTGATGAAGTGAGACCGCTGACCTGTTTTTTTTTCTTTTATGGTTTCAACCTGCCGGGTGCCGTTTTCAGATTAATTTCATCCTGATGGGAAAAACCAACCAACCGTCTCTATGCGAAAATGACTAATGTGTGTTTTGTCATTTTACCCAACAGACTGATGTGAGCACTGAGCGTGTCAGACTGAGGTAAAATCTACTTTCATGAGTGAAAAAATAAAATAAAAATCACACTATCTACTCAAAATAATTGGCACTGGCAGAGAGTGTTTGGCATTACTGTATGTTATCCTGCGGTGACCATCATGATATTTTGCAGCACTGCCACATTAGGTCGGAGGTTTACCTGCTACTGCTGCAGAGAGAAACCAACAGAACCTGTCCCGACCGTCTCAATGATTTGTTGGTATGGGAATTTATGTGTGAAAAGGAATCAACTGAGCAACACAGTCAGGGAGATCAATAAAAGATCGTTAAGGTTTCCCTCATCTGAAATGATGTTGAGATACATGATTAAAAATACAGAGATAAAGAGTTAAAAATTCAAAAGAGGACAATACTCAGTGAAAGCATTATTTGCACAATTACATGTGTTCTGTTGTCTCATTTTTCCATTTTGGTATCAGTGTTTTTAAGTTGCCTTGCTGCAACAAGAATTTTTCTTGAAGGACAACAAAGCTCTAAAATAAAAACGAACTGAACATCAGATGGGACTTTTCCGTATTGACACAGATCTAAAAACACAGAATCTTCCTCCAGACTTTTATAGTCAAGTTTGGGCTGCAAATAATATGAATCTAATTGCTACAGTTGGCTGGCTGAGAGGAGCAGCACAAAAGTAAAACTTGTACAGTGAAACATTAATAATGAGTCACAAGTGTAAAATCTCTCAGTGCCTTGTTAAAAACGGAAAGAAACACACTGATTAATGGCTCCTCACACTGGCAGAGCCCTACACGAGTTTCTAATTCTAACAGAACCCTTCCTATACACTCTGCTAGCTTTGAAACACCTTAATTTTCCCATATGACTCTTCAAACACTGAGGAAAGCCTTTGAACTCAAAGATGTCATGAGTAAATCGGACTTGCGGCTGCTTTGATCTTAAATTTGAGACTTCTCAGAACTGAAAAAAAAAAAGTATTTGGATACCAAATGTTGTCACCGGTGAATTAGTTGTGCATGTTTTCTCCTGAAAATGAAATTTCCGCAGAAGAAAGCAATAAAACCAACATATTTATCACATTTCTGTTGATAAGACTCCATTTGCACAGCAAACGTTTGTGCTGTTGCTTAATTTGATTGTTATGATGCAGGTCTATAAGATAAAATTAATGAGAACTGAGATAATTTACTGCTTCAATTCATTATTTTCCAAACAAAAAATGCCCTCTGCTTGTTTTCTGAACAGAAACAACAAACCACCCGCAATGCCTTACTGTCCTTATTTAAATCATAAATCATAAATCATAAAAGAAGCGCTTATTAAAAGAGCAGAGCTCTGCCTTCCATTAGCAGGAACAGAAACTAACAGACCCCCTAAATTCTAATTTAATAACTGGGCCTGCAGATGCTACATGTACAGATAAGCAGAATAACCTCTTGCAGGAACGGTTCTCTAATTTATTACCACTTTCAGACACCAGCAATTTAAAATGCAAGATGCATTTTTGCTGAGCTATGAACACAGGTTGAGGAAAGTTATATATTCCTTTTCTTTGCCTTTGAGGTAGCAGAGAGACATCAGTCACCTTGGCAGAACTGCTTGACAGCCCTATTCTCTAACTTTAATGAAATCCCAACTCAGAAAGGAGCCAATTTCAATACTCAGACAATAAACCTTCCAATTCCTTATCCTCCGCCACATTCACAGCAGCAGACTGAGCATCTCCCTGCCTCCACACACATCTAGTAAATCCCCCAAATATCATCTTCAATTAAAAACAATGGGAGCATAAGCTTTTGAGCGGATCATGACAATATTAACACATCAATAGATCTCTCTGGAATTTTAAAAAGGAGCCCGCGGTGACGTATGGCTTGCTGACATCTGGCTATAGAAACAGATAATCACTCTTTGAATATGTTATTACAGATTAAGGTCAGAATGAGAGAGCAAACCGCATCTCTAATGTAGGTCTTAACTGAAGGAGGAATTTAACAAAAATGTATGAAAACCAAACACCTCCAGCTTTGCAGACGATATTAGGACCGTAACCTAAATGATGCTGAATCTTTGAGGTCAATACTGATTATTGATTTGAAGTTTTTGTTTTGTTTTGTTACATAAAGAGAAACAATCTTTATATGAATCCCTTAGATTTTTCTTTTTTTAAATAAGTGTTACCAAGCTACATAATGAACAGAATGGTACCTCCATCACAAAAATCACACCACAACTTCTAGACAAGACACGAGCCCAATCTCACTATACAACTGGCTAGTTAATGTTAGCTACCTGGAAACTGCTAGGGACAGACTGACAAAAGAAGAATCTGTACACTAATCCTCTCCAATCTTTCCAGATAATATCTAGTCAGAGCACAGCGTCTCCTCTCAGTCTGTTCCTTCCATAAGTCTTGATCTGTTACGAGAAAAGACGACCTGTAAAATGCAACAGGTCAGCACATATTATTCATATCAAAATGTACAAGACTGTCATATCTCTTAAGACTGCCGGTGTAGCCAGCTATCATCAATATTACTTTTAGAGTGAAATCAACTTGCAGGAAGAGAAATTCGAACCAATTCAAAAAACATTTAAAAACCCCATTCAAAGATAGCATCGATCTAATCACGTGCCTAAAGTTTATAAAAAGGTTTTAAGTTCTGCATGAGAAATTGATGGTTCAGGTTCAGTTTAAACTTTCTATTTCCAATGTTCACATCTAAAACGTCTGTGCGTGTTTTTGAACCAGAGCAGCACACTATGCCATGACTGCATATATTTTTGGCACAGCAAAGCTAATTGTATCATTGGTGTAATGTAAAAGCACTAAAGCTCTTTGTAAAGTCTACAGGGAATTACTGATCACTTACGTATGCAGTATTTTTTGAAACAATAGCCTTGCGGGGGCAAAAAAAAAGAAAGATATTTACCAAACATCAGACATTATTTATCGGAGAAGTGGCGTAATCCGCTTTACAGAAATGGCCGAGAGCTCTCTCAGACATTTATCTGAGGCACTCTAATGCTGCAAGCAAAAGCCACGTTATTGGTGTGACAGAAACACTTATGTCCTAAGCTATCGATCCACTTCAAATGGATTAGCAATCATATGTGCCCCAGGCCCGGCTGTTCTATAACGCTACACAGCATCATGTCCAGACGCGCTCGAGTCAGGAGAGCTCGTAGCCAAGAGGCAAAAAGGAGAACAACTGCATCAAAAGTTTGAAATATGAACAGCGAGCACAGCAGCTGAAGGTGACCCTGTAGGCGATCATAAACAGAGCTTTGGAGCCCCTGGATTAGTCCGTCTTCCTTATAGTGAAACCTGCACCCACAGAAACACCAATCCTATCACCTCCTGGCCCCTCAGATAACACCTATTACACAGCCACAGACATCGCAGAGGACGCTGGGATGGTACTGAGAGATGGGGTGACAAAGGTTACGGGGAACAACTTTCTAATAAGTGCTGCCTGATTCTTGAGTGTATTGATGTGCTCTGGTCATCTTGTGATTGAAGTTTTGCTTGTACATGGAGTAAACAGGCATGGCTTCACCTCAGAGGCATGTGGGCAGAAGCTCACACCTCAACACAGACACAGAGGAGTCGAACAAAGTGAAGATGGAGATAAAAATCCATCGAGGTCCGTCATGAAATGCTTGAATAGTGAGTTCTGGTAGTTTTCAAGGGACATGCTGTCATGGATCCCAATCCATGGGTGGTTCCAAGATGGAAACTGGAGAATGAGGGTTTTTCTTCATTTCTTATCTGAGTGCAAGGACTGACATTTCAAGACAAGGTGTGTCTGCAGAGGCAAAAAATTCATGGCACAGACAGACAGCTTTGATTGCCCTCATAATCATGCCAGGGTGGATCTCTATTACCCAATACTCTTACAACAGGCACAACCACGCTTTCTAATGAGATGGGTTACACTAGACTCTGGGATGAGAAGGTTACAGATAAACATGACAGCAACTCATTTAGCACATTGCACTATAAAATTACAAACCAAAACTTTTCAGAAATATAACAAATGTGAATAAAGACCAAATAACTGCCATAAAAACAAAAAGATAACCATCAAAAACTATACAAGTTCAAATATATGCACTTTTCTGGTGAGTTAGTGGCGTTACTATAGATGCTTGTCGATTGCTTTTACACTAATTACTCTAAAGGCATGCATGAAATAAGAAAATGCAATCATGGTTTCCCTTATAATATTTTGTAATATACAAACGTTTGTATTTGCCTATTTTACATTCTGACCAGTAGATGTCGCTCCGTTAAGATGGCGCATCAAGATATGAACCTTTTCTTGGACCACTTTGCTGGACTGGTTCATGAAGCTTCATCTCAACATGACTAAAAATGTACACAACACTGGAGGTAGGAAAAGTGTGGAAACAGCAGAGGTAAAGTCCAGATGACTAAAAGCTTCAAAGAGAAAAGATAAAAAAAAAACAAAAAGAGACCTTGAGTGCAATGTGTTCACTGCTACAAAAGAAAGTGACATTTTTATTGTGAGAGAGAAAGAAAGCGATTCCATTATGATTTCTCCTCTGACATGGTCTGTTGGTAAGAACGCCGCAATCACATGCAACTTATCTCACTTTTTTCAGTTGTTTCAATACTGAACTGGAGACTGGGAAAATTCTTTATGAAAATTTTACAAATCATGATCTAAAAATAATGTTTTGCCTTTAACTGCAACAACAAGGCCACTGCTTTACTTCTTGGATCGATGTACTCCCTCTCTAACTTTACATGTAGATTCAGCCTTTATTGTACAAAACTTTTTTTTTTTTATCTTTCAATGCAATATAGGCTATTACAAGTAATAATACTATTAAAATGTGTGTTGAAGTTCATCTGTAAGAATTTTCTGCCTTTCTTGACTGTGAATTTTTAAACTTAATCATATTAAAACTGCCCCCTGGTAATTCACTGTATATAAATTCAGAGTACAGATTAATTCAATAGATATATAATTTTTTTTTTTTTTTCCAGGTTTGATCCATCAGTATCTTATAGAGCCATCAAAAATGAGCTTATTCATGAGCTTGGAAACCTCCTGCTGTGTTACTTACACCTACTCAGTCCCCGGAGGGAGTGGCAGGCATAGAGTTGTTTCACTGTGACACCACTGTTTATGCAGCTCAGCGGCAAAGAAGCACTCCACATCTAATAAATAGAAACACTTGAACCAGATGCAAGTAAATAACTTATGGTGCCATAATGTGGCAGAAAAAAATGCATAAATATTGAATATGAAAAGTCCCTGAGTATAAAGCAGCTCCATTTCCTCTAAAGCAACCTCGGCAGAAAGTGGATGCAGCCACGGCTGAGTAAGGACCCTGAATTAAAAGCCTGTCGAACAAGGCGAATGTTCCCACATAAAGAGACATAGCTTTAGTACACTTAATGTGATTTAAATTATTACACATATTTCCATAACAGAATCACAATTAAAATCAGCCTAATCTTTATGTTAAGCTTGTGCTGAGAGAGTTTTTTTTTGCGCCTCATTCAGAGGTTGCTGGTCCCCTGAGTTGTTCCACCGCCACAGACAAGGAACATGGTGTTAAAGTAGTTCTGTGTCTCAGAAAAGCTTTTTGTGCTCGAGTTTAAATCCATTTTACCCCCTAAAATGTGTCCTGGGAGTGGGAGAAAATGAGTTAGAGTCTGTGTGCGATGCCTTGCTTTTCTGAGCATGGCCATTACAGAAGATCCGCAGAGACGGAGCGAGAAACTCAAATGAACCGAGAGGTCCGACTTGGCAGTTTTGTGGGAGATTATTGTTTCACCCCTTGATCCTTTCTATTTTTATTGTTTTCTGTTCTTTCACTCGTTCTCCCTGTGCTTACGTTTGCTTAGCTCTTTTATCTTTAATCCTCTCTGCCGTTTCTTTCTCCGTGCCGACTTTTCCATCTCCTCTTCCATTTTGTGCCATCCTCCCTTATTTCTCCTCTCATCTCATCTCCACTCCCCTGCTTCTATTATGGGTTATCTGATGAGCTGGTAAAGTGGTACACTGTACAGAAAATGGAAAATACATTTGCATTAGGTAGGTAATATTTGTCCATATAAAGGCCCCGCCAAGGCAATGTAACTTGCCGTCTGTCATCTGCATGAATGACTTACCACAGATGGGCAGTGGTTCTGACTTAGAAAGAAAAAAAGCTCACCGTGGACATATAACCACGTATGGAGAGTATAGCAGGATTAATGGCACACTTTTCAGCTACTACTGGGTTCTTTAGTCAACAGATACTGTTGAGTCTGATATTTTCCAAGTGCATACAGCCCGGTCCGTTGTGCTTGGATTCAAATTTTTTCTCACTCCTGTGTCAGTGTCTCTGTAAAATGCTGATAAGTCCCAGAAAGACTCATATTACACCCCTCTTTCTCTCTCCCCCTTTTGTGATCATACCCTGGGGCTTTTAGTTATTACTATAGTGTGTGTGTGTGTGTGTGTGTGTGTGTGTGTGTGTGTGTGTGAGAGAGAGAGAGAGAGAGAAAGAGAGAGAGAGCCTGTGTGTGTCTGAGGAGAGGAAGACACAGAGAGGAAACAAAGAGCGATAGAAAGTAATAGTCTGATTGGAAATGTGAGAAAAAGCACTAAAGCAAATGGAGGGGAGGAGGGAGCGTTTGTTACTAATCTGCTCGGAGGTGGTTCGAGGCAGGTGTCTGCGTCTCCGCTCACGTTATTTACTCTGCAGGCTGAGAGGCAGTGAAACCTGCAGGTAGCTGACTCTAAAGCAGCACAGTTTATCAGAGATTGTAAATATGAGCCTGATAAATATGTACTCTGTCATGTCCCTTGTCTCATGCTGTGAATGTATGTGACAGAAATGATCAACTGCAATCTGCATTAGCTGCTGACTATCAGTGGCAGAAGGGGAGATATGAACAATAAAAAATGCCTGAAAGCCAGGTTCCTAAAATGGGTTTGAAACTGCTGATAGCAGGATGATGCAAGCAAACATGTAGATGTAGCAACACACAATCTCCCTCTCTCTCTCTTTCTCTCTCTCTCTCTCTCTCTCTCTCTCTCACACACACACATTCATTTTCATTTCCCAGATGAATTCACGCACATCCCTCCCTTGTGATTTCACTTCCTGCAGCAATCCTGCCCCGTGTTGATCAATGGCCATCAGGGCCAATACAAGCCTACCAAGCACACTGTTCCAGATAGATGGTTTTCACTGACCAGAAATTGATTAGAGGCGAAAGTCCAGGCCTGATCCAGACCTGGTCAATAAGTGGTTTCAGCCTGGACACCACAATAGCAGTGTTCTTTTCAATAAACCTGAAACCCCTTCCTTCACCTCTTTTTTTTTTTTTTTTAATTTTGATCATGGGAGATGCTTCTTGAACCAGTTTCTCTTCTGTCAGCAAAGCCTGTGTGTTACGTGTACAGTCACAAAACAACCTCCAGCTAACCAGCAGGGCCAGACTAGCACACTATGGAGCCCAACGGCTCAATTCATATAAAAACTAAAGTATAAAAAAACCAACACGTCCTTCACTTACACACATTTAATAAGCTAACTGCCAATCCTTTATACCCACTGTTACTAAGATGCAGCCATATTACCAAACAGATTTGCAGGTAATGAGTTTACCACAAACAAATTGCCACAATGAACCTGGTGCACCAGAGTCCCAGGGTAGTTGGCTGCTTTACCTACAGTTGATACATAACAACAGTTGTCTCCAAATGGTTTAAATGTCTTGCTCAAGGGTATCCTGGCCACAATGAGGGAGCTGTGTATTTCCAGCCAGTTAATGTGGTTCATAATGGCAAAGTGAAGAACCGTTTTAACCTCTGGCTGCAGCTGCTCCATTTCTCCTCCCCTCCCTTCGCTCAAGTAGGAGCATCAAGATTCCTATCAGGCTCTCTTTGGCAGAGAGGGCAGATGACGTTAGCATTGATCTCACGCTGTGAAAAACATACTGACAAAGGCCTGAGGCAAGCCCATCCCAGTCCCCTTGTCCTGGCACAAAGTCATTGTTCGTCCATTTTTCCCCGAAGTGTCCACAAGGAGGAAAACTGAGCAGCACAATCATTTAAATTCCCAACTTATCTTAGTTTTTTTTTTTTTTTCCATAAGCAAAAGGATTGCCTCAACTCTCGAGCAAAAGATAGAGAAGTAAAGAAGAAAGAGAGATACGCTGATGGAGAGCAGGGGATGAACTCAAAAGAAGGCATGAATATCAAGAGAAACCAGAGGAGAGTGTAGAGGATAGACAGTAACAGAAAGAGGACAAAAAAGGAAATGAGAGGGGGGGGGGGCAGAAAAGCTCTGGGGCCCCAGTTGCTTTGAACACAAATTCTTTATGAATCCAAACTCCAGCCTGAGAGGAGTGTTTATCACTGTTAGCTTCTAGCATTAAGATGGGGTAAAATGTGCTAACAGATGATGGAAATTTGGAGCTTCTCTGTCTGCTTTTTATTTGTCTTTTTTCTTTGCATACCCAGGCTGTTTTCATGAGCTTTTTCTGTTTTTTTTACTTAGAGAGAGATTAGAGAAGACTGCGTAGGAAACAGGGTGACACTTGGGAAACTTGCACAGATGCTACAGAAAAATAGCCAAACTGCAGGAAACAGAGAAACAGTTTTTTCCCTACAAGGGAAGTCCAGGAAAACAGAATAAACTTGGCTTCATCATCTGCCCTTTGAGATAACTCTGAGTGGAAGATTGAGCATCAAAAAAAGGAGAAAACCATAAAGGTACTGGAACTGGTAAGTTGTTGTTAAAAAGGAAAAAGAGGATAGAAAAGTGGCAAGACTGTGTGAAGTGGTTAAAACAGTCTCTGGAGCCACAGACAGTGGTTCCCCTTAATAGTAAGTTCTGACTTAAGACAACAAGAAAGAAAAGCTGTGAGGTCAAGGCTCGTATAGAAATGTGTGACGAGTATGGAAATCGGAAGAAAAAAAAATATGCTGAGAAAACACATTGGTTTCAAAATAAAATCATTTTAGCTCAATTAGCATGCAGTGAGGCTTAGTAGTGGAGCTGTTCACACATACGCATGCATACACAAACTCATCCTTGATCACACCATCACATGAGTGCCCAATTCCATTTTATGACTACACTGCTAATTTCCCTAATGTGTGAGCGGGCGCTCGAGTAGGGTGGCAGGAATCAAATCCAATCGAATTACAAACACCTGGATGGAAAGAGAAGTTGAAAATGTGCGAAAAAAAAAAAAAATGAAGAAAATCTTCCCAAGTGCCACCACTGGTGGTGAAGATGCCCCATAAACAGTGCCAGGTGCAAAAATCAATAAAACAAGTATAAAAACGAACTGCTTGAACAGACTGATAAAGCCAGTGCTGTAAATTCTCTGGAAGATAAAAAGACGGTCCTCTAAGATGACAGCATTTGATTTAGCAGCAATTTAATGGGAGGACGATAAAGAAGTCGGAAAGAGTTATACAGCTAAACAGTATGTATTGGGGGTGCTCCGCACCAACAGGGAGGGAGGGTGTCTCACCTGTCCGGTTCCTGGGCACTCTGGGTAATTTAGGGAAGGGAGGAGACAAAATTGTAGGGGAGGCAAGATTAAATTGTGCCTCAGGGACCTCAGTTTGTTAAAGAGTAGAGAAAGTCAATGAAAGGCATATTTAATAGACTAAAGGCATATTTAATAGGCTCTAGTGGATGGACACAGAATTGGCACTGCATGGAAAAATATTATGGGAGAAGACAGAACTGGGCCTCCCAAAAAATTATTATATTATACTGTATATGTTTATGTTATCATTGGAAAATGACATCTTAAAAAAAAACATTAACATAAACATAACATTTACTCAATTCATTATGCACTGTATGCATATGAGTTTACGTATTAGAAGGAGCAGCATTTAAAGACACCTGCATGACAACACAGACTACAAGCTATGCACAGGCTACTTGTGGGACTTGGGGAGGAAGGTGTGTTGGTATGGGCAATGCAATGGCATTTCATGACCCATAAATACACAAATACACACATACACTTCCACTGTAACCCTGAGGCTGATTAACAAACACTCCAGGCAGAGACCAGCGCTCCCTACAGTCCCATAAAAGCAGGAAAATAAATACCTACATCCACATCCACAATTCATCTTTAATGCATAAGGTGGTCACAGCTCTGGCCTCCCACACTTGTCCCCCTAAACCTGGCCTCACACCGTCATGACTTGCAGTCCAATGAGTGATATGAGCATATATATGCACACGTGTATTTCTGAGTGTTTCTGTTCTCTTTATGGCTGGCAGAGGGATTCTTAAGGCATAAAAGGACCCCTATCACAGTTGGGTCACCTAAGCCACTGTGCATGGCCTGGAGGGGAACCATAAACTGACAAGCAGTGGAAAAGCCTGAGTGGCTTCGCTTCTTGTTAAAGGGAGGATAAAACTTGCCCCCATCAAGGACAAAAGTTAAAATGAACGATGAAGCTCTGTGAGACTCTACATCACTTTACATTAAACTGCTGTTTGTACACATCGTGTTGTATTATTGTATACTGTGTAAATACAGGATGGTAAGTAGCAAAATGTAGTAAGTTTCAAAATCTCTACTACTGTACAGCATTCATTCAGACTGTACACAGAGAGTGGTTATCGTTAGTATCAATGTTAGGCCTGAGAATGAATGGAATTGAAATTACTCTAATGTGTTTGACATTTAAACGAAGTTCTGTAGCATATCTGCTGACGAGTCTTAAAAAAAGCATGATTAAGAGAGAGCGGACTAATGAGAGAGAGCAAATTGAGAAATGAAACTATACTGTTGCTGTGCGGTTATGTAATGAAGCACAAAAACAACCAGCAAACACTCAGTAGATCATCACTGCTGTGGTGGCAAAGTCTAGCTTTTCTGATGCTTCTTAAAAAGCTGCTTTTTCACATCAGCATATCTCTGTCCCAAAATCCAGTCCAACTACACAGTGAGGAAACAGTGCATTTACAAAGAGCAACACAATAAATCTTTGTTGTCGTTACCTGGCTTATAAATTTGCGTCTTAAACAAAGTTTTTAATCCCTTTTTTTGTCTGATTTGTTTAATTTTCATTGTTCTTCAGATGCAGAAGAAACAAAACAGGAATACAGGAAAAGGCACTTTTTTTTCTGAAGCTCCTTAATTCCTGGGACTATTTTCTCTAAAGGAACCATATCCCACCAGTCCCCTTCTCATCAGGTTTCAGCCCCTAGTGTCTCATCTAATTCCTATGAATTCTATAGGGGTTGTGCTGACCCACCACCCCCCCACCCCCACACACACACAGGAAACATGCCCCTTATCCCTTTTATCGCAGTCCACATCAGCCCTCGATGACCCAGCCTGGTGAAGTGACGTGAGGGAACATCAGAGAACATCACGCCTGCCTGAGCAATAAGCCCACACACGCCTGCTGCTGCCCTTTGCTCATCTAGCAGGACATGGAGGCTCTGACTGACAGGGATGATACTCAAATATGCATTAAGTATGATCAGCCAGGTAATGTACGGTCAAAGCAAGTCAATGTGTGACTATAACTGTCAGTTATTCAATCAAGGGCAAACAGAAAACAATAGTTCTTCTCCCCTGCTCCTTGATTTTGATCCCTTTGCTAACACTGTAGTTTTTGCATCCAGATACTTTCTTTGCACAAAGTGAAAGGCCAGCAGATCCTATTGATTTTGCTCCTCCATTCATCTCTAAGTAAAATGCATTAGCTCAATCTATCATTCCACTCAGGCCCCATCGTGACAGTGCTCTATGAATAAATATGCAGTAATGTAATGTAAATGTAAATGTGATGGCTGTGGGTTTAGTATCAGCCCAGCAACACAATCTGATTGTCCTCTGATTGTCAGAGTGACTATAACCTAATTCAAAGTCAAGAAGAACAAGAGGGTTTCACTCTCCTGACAAGGACCCGACTCCTTTAAAGAACGAGTCCGGTGAAATCATCACGAGAGGATGGGAAGAGAGGTTGAGTTGCATCAATAACACTAATGTAGGACAAGATGGATTTGCCTTCTAAGGGCGACATTTTGGTTTGGATTTTGAATTTTCCACATTTCAAATAATGCAACATACTTATCATATGTGGATAATTGTTGTTCCTCCTCAAATGGTAAAATAACTGCCTCTAATTGTGACTGGATTTTTGGAGGCTGTCTTTATCCTCTGAGAATGTTTTAATATAAACCAGTATGTGTCCTCTGGTGTCCTGTAAGTACTACTACAGTGATACCAACGTAGACGAGGTTTGAGTGACTGTGTGAATTCCTGAATAACCCCCCCCACCCCACACACAGTGTTGAGCAGGTCACTGACGTCCCCTTCTGCCTACTCTTGCACTCCAGCAGAGAAATCAATGGGAAATAAGACAAGAAGCAGAACAGAATTGGTGTTATACACACACACACACACACACACACACCAGCACGGACTGCTGACAGGACACATGTCGGAGCACTCCGTAAACACACATATAAACACACATTTATATGTACATTACATATGCAGGTTTCAAAATGCACCCATACTTTAAGTCAGGGGAAATGAGCCACTCGTCTTTTTAACCAAACTGAGCTCCGAGACAACCTGTGACATTTTCTCCTCCAGCGGGTGAATACTGATCACACACAAGAGGAGAGAGATAGAGGGAGAGAGAGCAGTATATACTATAAACAGGATAAGGAGAGAGTGTGAGTAAGATACCGTATGCAAACAGGGGATAGCCTCTGCTTAGCTTCCCACTCATACATATGTAGCCAGTCACAAGAGAGAATAAAAACACACTGATCTAAATGCATTATACACTGATAGAAAACAAACAGTAAGGGCGGGAAAGCAGTGGGGATCTTATAACACAATACCACTGTAGATGATTGAACAAAATGAAGCCATGTTGACGCAACAAAAATCCCACCTCCGACACCAGAACGTCACGAAAGAATCGCTGAATTAAATTCAAATCCAAACTGTGACTTCGCCACATGCCAGCTGGCTCGTGCTTGTGTGACTTCTACCGTAATTCTTTATGTATGACAGCGCAAGGTACAGTATCGCCTTCATTCAGGACTCTGGAGGCTGTGTGCTGCTGATACTGCTCACCTGTAGTTCCTTCAGGAAACACGCAAAAACAAACAACTACACAGAACCCGACTCATACAGAGATGCTCCGCGCACCCGAGGAACCGGAGGAAGAAACTACTCACGAGAAAGAAAAAGTTTGCACAATAAAAAAAAAAAAAAAAGGTCACTGATTCACTGCCTCGGACCTGCTATGAGAGCTTGTGCAGTCACAACAAAGAGATGAACAAAGTTAACTTCTGGTTTTAGCTGTTGAGGTGAGCGAGAGACTCAACTGCTTGCTCAATGGTCAACAGCAATAAAAAGACAAGTGTGCACATGAAGGGCGTAAATGCAACTGTGAGGTAGTATGTACACTAGCAAACCCTCTCTGGATGATCACACAGTTTAAGGCAGTTTGACAGCATGTGCATAAACTTTAATAATCTGTCTTTGCTCCAGTGACATTTATTTGCATTGGCACTCTGTGGTATGATAATATGGATTAATGGATTATATATAATCACAAAATTAATCTTTTAAACACCTTGGAGCATGAAGGTGTGAACTGAGCATGAGAGTTCATATGAGATGAGATCAGGGTCTATCTCTACAAGTGAAATAAAATATATTAACTGGTACTTTATGCATTTACCTGACTCATGCATGTCATCTAGAGCAGCTTACAGCTAATATGACAGTAGCACTAAACAGCAAGTGATAACATGACACATAAGTCGCAGTTAATGAGGACACTCTGCATGTTACTGCTGCATGATAAAGCCACACCAATTATCCATACTGGTTTAAATCACCCAAACATGAGTCATAAACAGAAGCCTGAAATAGATCAGGGTTTAATTTAAATTCATGAAAGTTGGGTATGAGCTGCAGCTCCACCACAGCGGACATGCTCCAGTGGTCTTGGTCACCATCACTGTCACTGGCCAGTGAGATTGGGATCTATGACCTGTAGGAACATGGCTATTCCACCTCAGTAATTACACCTCAGGAGGGACAGGGAGAGATGACAGTCAGTCATTCAATCACTGTATTGATTCTTCCACAGCAAACCTCAGTGTGCTTGCCACGGCCTTCCCCTGCCATCATCTTTCATCGTGACACACACACCCCGCAACCCCATCACTCTTGTTTTTTCAATCACCTTTTGTGACATATGTGACGTACTGTATGTGCACCGGTGCGTGCACACACATACACAGACACAGACATACACACACACACACACACACACACACACACACACACACACACACACACACACACACACACACACACACACACAGCCCACCCAGCAGGCCAATCCTATTACCAACTGGAGCTCATTGGTTCTTAACCCCTGCAACCCCCGATGTAGACTTCACTCTGCAGCATCATTTACTGCTCCATCACGCAGGACTAGGCGACAGCAGGACCACAAACCAAGGACGACAACAGCATCAAGTCTTGCTTTTCATTACAGGGACAGAAAAAAAACACCTCCTCGCTCCTTTATTACTTTTCACAGGGTGCACAGTATAGATTTCCAGCTAGAGGCTACATCCAGTATTATAATGTAAATGTATTTATTCAATTAGTATCTTCCACTTTATAAAACTGGTCTCAAGGAGGATGAAACTCTTTATGACTGAGGCCAAAAGGAGAGTGTGTTTCTGTGTGCAAATGTTTGCCAATTGCCAAGTGATTGTATGCACGTCACATGTAGCTGCAGCAAGCCTTTTGGAAACACCTACGCACAACTCCAAAACCACAAATCTACTGAAATGGATAACATGTCGTTCATAATTGGATAATTGTCAGGTCAAAATTACACCTTGCAAAAATCCAATATCGACCACTAAAAGGACTATTTGTTTTGGCTCGATCACTGTAGACATGTCATTGTTATCACAAGCACAAAGCATGATAATGGCTCCTCTTAACATGTGCAGTATCTACATGTGTGCACCATCAGTAATGGCAATCAACAATTACTTTTTAAATGGGAGATGACACATGTCAATATGTCTTGGTTTAAAGGTCATCTTACACAAGAAAAATCAAAAATAAATGCCATGAATCAAGATTAAACTATGAGTCAATTATCTGATTAGTTCATTTACAGGATATTAATCAGCACCTACTAAAGCTAAAACACTTTCTGGTTCCAGCTTCTAAAATGTGATTTGTTGTTGTTCTCTGCAAACTGATGGCTTTTTTTTCCATCTGACATTTTATAGACTAAGCAATTACTCAAGAATATAATTAATTAATAACAAAAAATAATCATTAGTTAGAAGCGCCAACCAAGCAGGGATATTCAGATTCAGCAGAATATAATGAATACAATACACCTCTACGATAAACCAACATCGTATGGTGTGAAACTACTCAAAAACACTACAGCGTGGATTCTGCTCAGGTAAAGTTATCTACATCTCTGCTGAGACAGCACAGCAACACTCCACAGGGGATTGCACCCATATCTCCCAGAAAACACAAACACATACACTAAGGTAACACTTCCTTCATTAAATTTGACGTGCAATCTCCCTCCTCCTGATCAACTATAGTCAAGAACAGCAGCGCTGCACAAAGTTCCCTCCTGCTCCAGGTACAAATTCCCAATAGATGAAAATCATTTTTTGAGAAAAAGAGGATCTGAGGCAAAGGAGAGCTGTGAAATGAGAGACTGCAGTGTTCTTTGAGAGAGGGCAGCCGTCGAGATAAGACTGTTATCAGATTAACGAGGGAGATGAGGAGGCAGGGCCGAGGCGGAGGGATATGATCCTCTAAATACCTCCATTGTTGCTGCCAACAATATTGAGACTCATTAAGGAGGAGGAATTCTTTGAAAGTCCTCACATTGGAGGAAGCATGCGTAGGGTAGTTAAAAGAGGGGAACCTTTTAAAAGGATTAGCGGAGAACTTATTGAAAGGATTAGTGGAGAACTTATTCATGTGGTAAAGTGTTCTTCGGAAAAGAGCGTTCGGAGAAAAGCTGCTAATAAAGTCCAAGGCAAAAGTAAAGGTTCAACACCAGTGAAAAGATTCTCACTTTAGTCTGAGTCTACATCTTTGTGTACTTGTGCAGTAATAAAACACAGAAACTACTTAAAAACTAAAATGATATCAAATCATTTCAAACTATTTGTGCATCTGAGGTCAAAACATAAAAGCAAAGGGTTTATAAAAAACAAAGAAGGGAAAAAAATTAAAAAAAAACCTCTCACAACAAAACAACCAAGAGAAAGTAAAACAAAGAAAATTATAGACTAAATAATTGCAGGTGGTGGGCAGTGAAAGACAGAGAAGGCAGCAGTCCTCCTTGCTGACAGAACAGGTCGCTCTTTGTGGAAACAGAGAGACACCTGGGAAATTTAGTCTGCACCTTCCTCCCCAACCAGCTGTTTGGTGTCCACAGCTTCCTGGAAAAATGCTGAGCTCGATGACTGTGTGCCACTATTTCTTCTCGACTCTTTCTCTCTCTCCAACACACGAACACACACACACACTTTATATGACACATGCGTGGACCACCGTGTAAGTGAGAAAAAGGTGTAACGTGTTGGAGACGTGCAGTAATTGGATGACAAAGCTGGATTGCTCCTCACCTGCGACACTCAAGGTGACATGATTTGTCTGTTGCTGTATCAAGTGGGGATGTGAACAGCCACCTGTCTTATTGTGCCTTAGGGTATTCATCACTATCTATAGGTGGAATAGAGTACGGTAAATATCATAAATCTTTCAATGAGGACCTACAAGGGCATACAGTATACTGTGGATTTCAAGGACTCCCGGTATGAAACGATGGATTGCTTTGAATTCCTTGGCCCAGGGGTGTGCAACGCATGGGCCAGCTGCACATCACATGACACACACACTGTGCTGCATGAACATAAATAATCTGAAAAAACAACCCCACATACATATGCACACACACACACACACAAATTAAAACCACCGTCGAAAAAAAAAAAACATGCGGCATTTTAACACAAACCGCCTATTAATTGATCACATCTTCTAAACTCAAGACACGCATAAGCACACGCACACGCACACACACACACGCACACACACACACACACACACACACACACACACGCACACACACACACACCACAGCAGGCAACACGTGGTTGGGAAACCATCTGAACCATAAGACATCCATTTAGTTACGACAGCGTTACGTCTGCGGCGATGCGGCCAGCAGTCTGCTTTGTCTTATTAACACTCATCAATCTAGAATCAGAGTCCATTCATCAAGGAGCCTTCCTGTTGTATAGTCAACCTTTCAAGGCGGGAGCCCAAAGTTAAGACGACACACAGGACGACCACTGTCTGCTTTGACTGATGATAGTGAGTGATTTATGGACTTGGTGTGCAGTCCGGTTAAACGTAAATGACATGAGTCTTGTCACTTTGGAAAATGGCCACAGTGGTTCATGTTCTCCAAAAACACCACAAAAGAAAAACAATATTAGTAACTTTAAAATGGCTTTGAGACACAGAAGGTAAGTTAAACAAACTTTTTACAGTAGCATGGAAAGCCAAATATGAAAGCTACTAAAACAAATTAGAGTACAAAAGAGATTCACATAAACTAATAACAGTTCATATTCTGAAAGTAAGGTTTCATAAAATTAAAATGCAAGTCTCACAATGATTTTAATTTACTTTATGCGGTGACACAACCTATAAAGCAAAAGGCGGCTTAATACTGGGCCCAATGTGTAGACATGATGGTAAAGTCAATTTCTCTTTTGGCAACTAACTTCTTTGCTGAAACCCAACCTCATTTCCTGCTGTGAAGAAGTTTAATCTAATCGCTCCCTATTAAAGTTGATTTTTATTTTTGTCGACATCCCTTTTTTCACAAAATTGTTGCATCTGTGCTAAGGCTCTCTTGGATGGATTAGGCTATTAAATGACGGCAGTGACAGCTACTTGGTTCGCATACGCAAAAGAAAACTAATGGATGTCTCTACGAAATCCCACAGATAAACATTGTTTAACTGGATTTCTGTGTTAAAACTTCCAATTTGAGCAAATCTCCTATTTAACGACAAGGGTTATGTAAAGAAACTTTTTCAGCTGCTATTTTTTGGAGAAATGAAGGAACATGTAGAAACAAATTTTAAATGTTTACCTGTGACAAGAACTCCCCTAACATCATCCTGTAGCGATGGAAACTCCAGCATTTCTTTAATCAATTCCCAACTGAAAATAAAATGTTACTACCTGTCAAAAACAGCCCAGCCCATAAAGTTTTAACTGTTGGGCTGTTGTGTTTGTAAACCTCACAGCAACTGGTTAAATGTCGCAATGTTTCCTGCCAAATTTCAAGGAAGTTCAACGAAAAGTCCAATAATTCTCTAAGTAAACAGCAAAAACTGAGGACACTGCCATCTAGTGGCCTGGTGAGCCGGCCCCTCCCTCACCGCTGCAGGGTTCCTCCAGCGTGACATCACGCGTCAATGTGACGGAAATCTGCGCGGATGGAAAGCGGATTGCCACCCATAGGCCGCTTTATTCCCTCCATTAAGTCTGGATAATCCCAGATGCTTAGCTCACTGCCATCGCCTCTCCTTTGGCCCCCCGAAATCTTCCCCTGCAAATTAATCAGTTCGTAATCTCCACCCTCCATCTAAACACTCAGTCAAGGCAGAGACCAGCTACCAGCGTCGCACTTGGTGCGAGGACAGGACCCTGATCCAGATGATGTTTGTTTGTGCAGACAACACAGACACACGGATAAACACGAGCACAATATCCCAAAGCGCACATGTACTGTATAATGCATTAGACATTAGCACTAGATAGTCATTTTGGATAACAGGGTCTGACGCATTATGACATTTGGAGTGCATTAACAGTCTCCTGAGGGCATTCATGATGCAGTAACGACAAAAACATGAGCCCAGGACAGAAAATATGGGCGACAGCAGACTTGGGGGAAACAGTGATACATGTGCAGAGATAGAAACGTAAAAACTCTAACCTCTAAATAACTACAGTAAACAACTACAGTGAGAGAGTCACTGTCAGTCACTGCACAGCTGACAAAGGAGCCACAATTCAGAGAGCAATGAAGACACACACAAACACTGTGCTTGTGACACACAAATACACACACTGTGCAGACAGACGGACAGGCTGGAAGGCAGCCGTTTGGCAATGTTGTATCATCTGGCACTATCTTACATGCCATGTGCCATCATGTCATGCCCTTTAACACAACTCTATCCCAAACCCCTCGAATGCCACCTGACAGATGAAAAAATTTGGACAATCTTTTAAATTTTTTATCATGACACAATGTGTGTGTGCGATGGGAAGAACAGAGCGTCAGGAGGAGAGGTGGAGCCGGAGCAGCAGGGAGAGGCTAAAGGAAAGAGGAGGGGGAAGGTGACTGCAAATTATGGTTGAAAGGGAATCAGGGTCAAGAGGAACACATGTAATAGTAGGAGGACGGCTTACAAGCACTCTGGTTTAAGACAATGAAATGGGCGGATTATAAAATGTCAGAGGAGAGAATGGGTGAGAGGGAGGGAGGAAAACAAACAACACTGGGGTTGGGCAACGGGGGCAAGCTGGCACAAAGGGCCGCCAGAGGATTTGAAATATGGACAGTTGTGAATGAGGGCAGTGTGGCATCCTCGTACACACACTCGCGGAGATACACACACCAGATGGGCCTCCAGGGATTAAAGTGAGGTTATTCGTCCTCACTGAGCCCCACACAGACCAGGCAGATCTAACCCCGGAGCTTCTCTTCAACTCAAAGCCACAGCCGTATCCGGAGTGAGATGTTTTTGTTTTTTTTGTTTTTTTCTTTTGCTTTCAGATTGGCAACTCCAAAAATATAATGCCTCAGTAACACTCGGTAAACTCCTACAGCCAAGTTTATACCACTCGAGTGTCACAGAGTCATATTTTTACTGCTGTTTCAACACCACCCCATCCAAGACAATGTTACAAAACAAGGAAAGGAAACATGCATTTTCTCCACTGTTTCCTCTCAGCTCGCGGCGTGGAAGCAGGAGACAATTTAAGTGCAGCTCTCCAGCGTGAGATTATGTGGAATAATATATGTATTTTCTGAGCCTCAGTGAGGTCATATCTATTAAATAACTGCCATTACTGAAGTCTTTGAAGCTGTGATTTGCAGGTCAGAACCATGTAGAATAACACAGATAAGGCTGATGGAAAGAGAGCGAGAGAGAGAAGAAAATAAAAATAAAAATCACATTACCTGTTGAAAAGGCACCACAGAGTCAGCAATCACCGTAACAGCAAATATGGAGAAACAGAGAAGGAGAAAAAAAGCACAGGTTAGCATTTTTATTCACACTTAAAAGCAAGTGGCACTTGAATCCCAAATTGTGCATTTCCATTTCCTCAGAGATGCATTGTTGTGCTACTGGGCTGCTCCAAACGCCATTTGTCAGTAACCAATAGATATATCACGGATCTAATTTATACACAGGCATGCATTAAAAACATAACAGGGGCACGGCAGATTTGTTGATATAGCATTAATTAGCATATTATTGATTATTCAGCTTGAGGTCTTTTGTTTTGTCACTGGCTGCCAGGAGAGTTGTGCTGGTGTGAAATCATATTGACATGGATTAATATGGAAGCACTATCTTGATTAGGCCTGTCGATGAAATATAAACACAGACGTGCTTCTTCTCGCCCAGTCTATTCATCTCTACTGCTTTAAGGGAATTTTTACTCACAACTCAACTCTTTATTATTCAAAAGATAAGATTTAATAATATTTTCCCTTCAGGTCAAGATTAATTGACCATATACTTAATGAGCTACTCGCTACGCTCCTTTTCTCTGCTAAAGGAGAAAACATATCTGTGACACCCTTTACTGTACTTTTTGCTTTCTGTCCCTGTTTTTTGCTTTTCTTTTCCCTTTCAGCTACAACATTCACTTAATTTGACCCACATTAGAGTTGTTTGTGTTCACAGAATATACAGTCCAGAAGGGTGTCAAATAAATACATGGGCTGACCAACAGTGTTTGCAAAGTCAACACAGGCCCAGATCAGAAGCAAATACCAAAGGACCATGGTAGGATGCATTTCAATGCATTTCTCTGTTTCTCTGCTCTGAAAAGGCTCCACTGATCCACACACAGTACATGAATGTGTCACTGACGTAGAGCAGAAACACATCAAATAGATTCCCTGCTGTACATATAGTACAAAAATGCAAGTGGGCGTAATCGGATATAAGCAGCCTCAGAACATTAAGAGAAAATACATTAAAAGGCATATGATTGCGCACACAGACTCCAAGCAAGAATACACATAGCATGCATGTGCATTGTATAAACGAAACACAAACATGGAAACTCAATTTGCCTCTCTGCGGCCCGTCTCTTGCAGGTTCTAAATTTTCCGAACCATTGGTATGGCTCCAAGCTTACCAATTCCTTTCAATTGAAGTCAGCATGTTTTTCTGACAGTTGTAAGTTGCAAAACAATGATGTCAAACTCTTGCATCTATGCCGCTACAACAAGACACAGTCATTGCGGAAGGAAGAAATGGAGGAGGAAAGATGATGACAGTGCAAGTTGTAATTTAAAGTCAGGGTGGAAACACATCCATCTCGACTCGCTCCCAGCCAGCAAAAACCTTTCACAGCTCCAAATTAAACAGCAGTTTAACAGTGGAGCTTTTGCACACCTGAGTCGCATGCATGAGACTTTCTGCTCTGTCTTCTACACTCGGTTCAGACTCAGACATAAGAAAACAGTTGCGTTGATGCTAAAAAAACCTGAGTGAGACTACTTATACCCCACACAGAAAATTGATCCAGAATCGATAAAGAATAGGACACAATAAACAGAATTGAGAATGGCATTAGTATCAATAAAATCTTGTGTCTTGCTGGATGTTTGTTTGTGCTGGATTGCAGTGCCTGAAGAGGTTAACAAGCATGAGCGCCTTCATCCCTTCCACTCCACTGCTCGTCGAAATGTCTAAGTGCTGGTGCCTTTGCAGAGGGCTGGACTTCCTTCTTTATCACAAAGCTCCTGTCTGGGCTAAAAGAGTCCCCTCCAACTAACAAACTGAAAATGGCCTTCAACTGTTTGTCTTTGACTGTCTCACTCCAACTTATCATTATTATTTTCTGTCTCTCCATCAGAGACTGATTTGGCTGAAGCTAAACCGAGTGGGATGGAGGCTTTCTGAATCATAGAAGCAGGGACAGACAAATTGCCAACATTTGGAGAGTAATGGAAGGGGTAGATGGCAGGATGTGAATAACCATGGAGGAATGGAAATAACCCACAATGCAGGAAATAATCAGATGCTTTGACATCACTGCCTAATCCACTGCGGTTTGCTTGCATGCTACTGCTGTTTGTCACTGTGAAAAACACTAGAGAGATAATTACTGCCTCTAACAGAAAAGTGAAGTGACTTTTCAAAGAAAAGGCATGGAAACATGGAAGATCCCAGTTAATGTGTGTTTTATGCAATAACTGAAAGAGTGTGTTAATTCTCAACCCACTTTTTTGTCCTCAAAATGGATATGAAAAGCCTCCTATTGCTATGGAGGTGCAGGGGTGGCGTAGGTAGGAGTTTACACACAATAAAAAAGCTCTTTTTGAATCGTCTTAATCTCATTTGCCCCACTAATATGCAGCAGGCACACCAACACACCGGCCTTTAAAACCCAACTCTAAAGATACGGAAACTCTGCGCCTCTACAGTACATACAACAACTGATTATTTGCCCGACTCACCGAAATAAGCATCTCCTCACTTCCTGTTGTTGCAATGATTCATGCCTCTGCCCTCTGGCCTCAGTTTACCTTGACTGAACTGCAGACGTATTGACAGAGGGACACATGCAAGCTGGTAAAGGGTCTTGTGTGAAAGGTTTCATACTTGTCACAAATGTTTTATCATCTCATGGACTGTAACGGCCACAGCAGCACTTATGATTTTTGGTGAATCTTTGATGTCGGCCGCACTATAAAAGATTCAGATGAAAGCCAGTCAACGAGTGCAGATGTGATTGACACAAGGGGTTGGGCAGCTTCTGTGGTTTCTTACTGATGCATAAACTAGACTCAGGAAGGCTGTCCAAATACGCCTCCGACAATATCTAGGTTTTTTTCACAGCAGGAGCAGGGAGGCTTGAGGCTGATAATAGGCCTGTCATCTAAGATCTTGCAAATTCCAGCTAACTCTTTTAGTGTAGAGAGATGAGATAAACACGGCTCCAAGACGTGACAGTTACTGCTTCGAAGTACAGTACTGTACCGATGCTGAAGGGAAAACCTGATCGAGGGGTCTAAGCTGGTTAATGTCTTTCATTTGGCAACGATTTTCAAGAAAGGCATGAAACCGCCTGTTAAAAAGTTTCGCCATACTGTGTAGAAAGCTAACGGAGTACTGTACACTCACATAAAAAGATGCACAGACAACAAAAGTGCCCAGCGGCCATACTGTAGGGTTTTTCGGTGAAAGTTGGCGATGAGAGAAACCGCTGCCACAGCAGTGCTGAGCTGCATGATGCGAGCACCTGATGGTTGTGTTGAGACAGCATAAAGTAAAATCTTTGCAAATTAGTGGAGACACACTGACTGAGCAACCAGGTTCAGACAGAGATTTGATTTTCTCCTCACTGTGACATGTTAAGTTACGCGAAAAATGTCCATTTCATATTCAATGGGATAGAAACGGATGTCTTTGGTTCCCTGGACTATTATCATACACCGCTTGTTAGCTGGGACATTGCTTATTTTATCCCTATTGTGTGCTGCCATGCACACAATAACCTCAAAGGTATTTCTGGAACAATAACTTTGTTGTTTCTAAATCCTGACAGGGAAAACAACAAAGACAGGAAAAGTGGAAATTTGTTTATGTGATAATGCATGTCATATTTCATTATCCTGTTTAACTTGGAAACAAGGCAATCGGCCAAGAACTAGTTAGCACAAACTGTTGCTTAGAAAAGTACTTGGTGTGGCCACACAGGAAGGTTAAGAAAAACTACATCTCTGCAGCAGATCTCTATGCCACCTGAGACACTGCAGACATAGAGCATGTAAATTAATTTACATGTGGGTGATAACGCTATCTCACATCTAACTAAAAGAACAACTGTCATGTCTGCACAGTAAATACAAGAGCTGGTTAGCCTAGCTTAGTATAAAGACTGGAAACAGGGGGACATACTTAGCCTGGCTCTGTTTAAAACTCTGCCTACCAGCAACTCTAAAGCTCCCAAATTAATGTTTATGTTATATGAAGAGATGCAATGATTGCAATTTTCTTTCTAACTGTAGTTGACAGCTACCCAAACATTACATTTTGTAACTTTTCTTTAACAGACAATTCAATTGTTCATTGCTCTCTCTCTCTCTCTCTCTCTCTCTCTCTCTCTCTCTCTCTCTCTCTCTCTCTCTCTCTCAACTGCTTTCGGGTTACAACTCATCACTTGTGTGTGACCTGCAGCAGTTCTGCGAGGTCGCTGTCATGCACAGGTGAGGTCAGCAGCGTGGCACTGCATTTAGCCACTTTGGTTCTGCTAGCTTCTTGAAATTGGACATTACAATTAGGCATTACAAATTGCAAAGTTTGTGTCCTCCTCGCCCATGGCGAAGAACTTTCATGCCGACGTGGCATGTTGTGTGTGTAGCTTTGTCTGTGCTGTTGTGTGTGCTACATGAACCATGGTGTGGTGCATGAGTGTAAATTTGACCAGCACAGAACTGGATAAATGAGACTTATGGCAGGTCACTGATCATAGCGGATCATGCTGAAAACCCTTTTCTGTGGCCGATCAATCGGTGCATCTTTAGTTAAAGCTTGTTTGTTTAATCTGCACAAATAAATCTGAACGACTAAACTGACCATTTCTTGGTCAGGTACAGTGACCTCCAGGAGTCTCATCCTCTCACCTAACTTCCAGCAAGAAAACAAATAAGCAAATGTTAAAATATGTTGAACTAGTCCTTGAACATTCTTGTAGTTTGCAAAGTTACAACAAATCCACTGCCAACACTTGCTGGTCCTACATATTTCCCCGTCTGTCCCTTTACGATATTCACACAAATAAAACGCTTTCATCCTACAGAGGGACGTGAAGAAACAAGGAAAGGAGCGGAGCATCATGTGGAAAAAGGTTCCGAACAGCAAACCATTCTGCATGTGTGCACACAGAGGAGATTGCTTCACGCTCTGTTTCTATTCCAAGTGTGTGAGCATGTGCAGTGTGTCATCCGTGTGTGTGTCCCAGCTTCTTTCATGTAAGGTTGTGGTTACATCTGTGCTGTGTGCATCTGAGCCCTCAAGAGCAGCAGGCCCGATGGTTATCACAGTATGTGGGTGACTCTCCTTGGAAAGATAGTACAGCCACACTGACACAAAAATGCTTTCAGGCAGTTGCTTTGTGTTTACCTGCTGAATAGAGTCACACTAATGCTACATTATTTTTTTCTGTGTGTGTGTTGGAATTATTTATTTGCTGACAAGAGAAACAGTCAAGTCGTCATTACAAACTAACAGAACAGATTTTCATATTTCCCACTCGTCCCAACTTTAAGTGTGAGTCGTTCGCAGGAACCCAAAAGGTCAATAAGATAAGTAGCAGAAAAGATAAGAAATGTCACACTTAATCCCAACAAGTGCATATACACACTCACAGACTAAGCCTATTAACAACCCAAATAAGCTAATGAAGGCTGGCTAAATCATGAGTTACTGAGCACCTTTACAGAAGCGGCTCTAATTGATCCAATGAGGCCATTAAGAGTTTGTGTGAGATGAGAAAACAAAAGCTAAGGCCATTTCACTGGCAGACTGCAGCTACTTACCCTGCGTTCATCAATAACCTGCACTAAGGAGACACAACGGAATTCAGACAAATGCATAGTCACTGCTCGATATTAAAGCAGAGGCCTTAGCCAGCACCTGAGCGTTTTCACAAAGCGCCAACGAGTGAAGTTTTTAGCAAAGCCAAGCTGAAAACAACAACAGAAGCAAAACTGAGAGAATAATGGTTTGCACTTTTCAGCCAAAAGTTGAGTCCAGGAAACACAAAAGTGGGACATTTTTTGCAAAGGGATTAGTTAAAAAACAATACAGCTTTTCGTTTTGCACAACTTCCTGAAGCCAACAGACATGCTGTCAACATAATGTCATCTGCTGTTTTTTCACCCCCAATTATATTTCATAACAGACAACAGGGTGTGGTGGGTCTGGGAGGCTTACACAAGTTAAACCTTGAAACGAGCAAATCCTCAGCCATTAAACTTTTAAATTGTTACCATAAAAGGCACAATTTTAAAGGGATGACAGAAAAACACAAGGCACAGGCTGGAAATATACTGACTAGCATGCATAAGTTAGCATTGCTTGAACTGCCCAAAGGCACCATTAAAGTTTCATCTTAGTTTAATCTCATCTCCGTGCGAATATCCAGAGATTCTGTAAAAAGTGAAGCATGTGGAAAAACAAGCCAATAAGATGAGTGATTTTTTCCCAGTTTATTTTCCAACTGCGTAAGTCCTGAAGTCTGCTCATTATCTTCCACTGAGAGAGAAAGCTTCTCAAACCAATACAGCCCAGATATTCGTGCCAGGTCTTCTCCTCTCTAACCTCGGCATCCCATCCTCCTGTGGCCATAAAACATCCGCACACAGACAGGAAGAGAGAGTTATTGATACGCAAGTCAATCCATCCACCTCAGCTAACTCCCTCCAAACGCAGGAAACCAACTATGTCAGCCCCTTGCAGATGGAGCAAGACGCCATAAAGTCAATACCATATCCATCAGCTAAATAGACTGCCACAGTCATGATTGTTTATAGTGGGGGGCGGAGACAAGAGTGTGAATGTGTGTGTTTGGTCTGTATGGTTAAGCTGCAGAAGACTCAAGCTGTGCAAAAGTGTTCTCCCAATCCAAGAGGGAGCCAATACGTTGTGTGAAGAATAACGATAATGCTCCGGAGAGGTACTGCCTTACAACTTCACGGTTCATCACTTAGGCTCAGAGCTAGCAAAGGTTAAATAGGCAGACTTCCATAGTATGCTCGCCTGACTATAAAGGCCAAGTGACTTCCATTAACGCAAACTGTTCATTCAGAGCTGCCCAAAGATAATAACTCCTCTGGTAGTTCCTTAAGAAAAAGAAAAAAAAAAAAACAGTGTGTGCCATAGCAGGGTAATCATCCTCATTTTAGCTGATAACCTCAGCGTGGCCCTCTCTCCAACTTCCATCTCCTCAATCTCCCAGTCAAATCTGACACCTTTAACCCTCCACCTCCAAATCCTCTCCGGCTGACAGGCCAGCTCTCAAGAGAGGAGACCCTGAGGAGGAAATGGCAGCCGTGTGACAGAGTGACTGGCAGAGTGGAAAGCTATATCCATTCTCTGCCAGAAGGATGCTTTAAAAGCAGAGATACTTCCCACAGTTGCAAACGTACGTGATAGTATTTCCAGTTAGATTGATGGAAAGAAATACACAGAGATCTAAAGATATTTTCATACACTTTATTCCTGCATATCTCACTAAGTGATGCACTAATGGCCCACTGACTACACATACAGATTTAGAGTTTAGAGTTAAGAGCAGAAGGTCTTCCACAGCGAAACGCCCTTGGAGCATGTTAAGATTCAATACCTCACTCAAGGGAAGTTCAGCCGGGATTCTAAGTACCACTGATGTAATAACAGCCAGCAATTGTACCAGCAACCCTCCTCCTGTTATCGACCTGGCTCTTTACCTCCTAGACATCTTGCTGCTGGAACAGACAGGGGCACGGGCTATGGATGTCTGCGCAGGAAATCATTCCAATCTCAAATTAGAAATCTTTCTGTATCTGTTTTTGTATAGCTGTACTTAAACATATTGAAATGTGATTTTAAAGCTCTATGTGATCATCTGGAACAAGGGCAGGATGACAGTCGGAAGGTCAGAATTCATAATTGCAGTCTTTTCCACTTTCGAAAAGCACATGAGGAATGATAACTCTTTTTTCCCATTTGTGCTCATTATAAACAAAAACAAGTGGCGATGAACAAGCGAGAGCTGAAATTCTTATCAGAATATTTAACACAGTAAAGTCATTCAGTTTGACAACAGAATTGTGTAAAACATAACATGATAACATATATATCATACCATCACAATATAATACCACTAAAGGTCAATAAGTGATAACGTGATTAGGCCAATATATATCAGTTGATGTTAGCTTTTTGCAGATACAGCGGGTGCCAAAAGTTTGCACGCACTTTCCCATTTTATATCTGTATGAGCGAGTTGTTAGCACATAAATGCAAAAGATATGTTATAGTATATGAGGTCATTTTGAGACAGTGTGTCCATTACATAGTTGGATCCTAGTTTGGTCAGCAAATATTAGATATTTTAATCCATTTAATATCAGTATCGGCTTGGACAGTTCAATATCAGTTGGGCGATAATTAATACTACTACCACCACTAATTCTAATAATAACAACAATATATATAGTAAAAATAAGTGAAGCGATCACTAGGCTCAGTTCTGCAATATGCAACCATCTTGTGTCTTAATTATCACAGGCAATGATCCCAAAATGTCTGTGTACATCAGAATGTGCACACGCACACACAAACAAGACTGCTCCCATGCAGCACATATGCTCCCTCCATACACAAACAATCTGCCACCACGCACACAAAATTACCCCCAACCATGACCTCCATTATGCTATTAATGCTGCTGGATGAGAGGGAGGTCCGCTGGCCCACTCCAGCTAATGGGTGAACAGCAACAGAAAGCTGCAGAGACTTGGCACAGCGGGGCAGAGCGCTGCCCCAGGGTCAGACGGAGGAGGTTCAGACAGGCAGCAGGACTCCCACTGTCATCTCTGACTCATAGCTGGGAGTCATATGACCAGCCTCAGCATGCTGGTTGCAGATACCACAGCGAGCAGATGACTAGATGTCCTGACACACACTCACACACACACACAGATTATTGTGTGTCTCATTTTATGTTTGCCAGAAGGTTAAGATTCATCCTATGCTGACATCACAAGGCCTTTCATTAGGTCCTTTTTAATCAGACTGGCTGACTGCTTTTCAGTTCACATTTCTCAACAAGTCATAACTGCTTGTGGAGATAGAAGGTTATCATGCTTTGTGGAGGATGTGATGATCTTACTAAGTGGTTCTTAACAGTATCATTACTGCATCTGTAGCAGCAATTCAAAGAAAAGAAAACATTCTGGGGAACACATGCATTTGTTTTCTGGCAGAGGGGGAGATGAAAGGATTAATACCACTTTCATATGTGTGAAATATTCTGTATGGCTACATCCTGCAGCTGGTTAGCTTGGTTTAGCATAACGAGTGGAAACAGGAGGAAACAGCTAGTCTGATTCTGTCTGATGGTAACAAAATCCGACTACTGTAAAATGGCAAATTGTTTGGTTTTTGTACGGACTGGACAAACAAGACAGAACGTGTTTATTAGTTATCTTTAAAAATGCTGGTAGCCATATTTTTGAATGGCTACAGAGAGACATTTTAGCCATTTCGCTCTGTTTCCAGTCTTTATGTTAAGCTAAGCTGACAGTCACGATAGCTACACATTTACCATACAGACAGTGGAGTGGTATCCTCTCATCTCCGACGTTTCAAACTACTCCTTTAAGATAGTGAATTTGATTTTATTTCACTATTAGTGAAGATGATCTCAGAAAGACAGCACAACCGTTTTCTTTCTTCTGTATGTCGAAGAACGAAAGGCACACTCCCTCACACAGACACACACACACACACACACACACACACACACACACCCTCGGGGGAACAGAGGAAAGGGAGAGAAGTAGAACGGAGAGTCACGGGGTAGAACACACACAGAGTTACAGATGGACTGAAATACTGATGCAGAGTCAGGCAGCAGCAGGAAAATATGCACACATGCTCACACAAATCCATACAAATCTTTAGTCTCACTCTGACACACATACACATTATCTTTCCCTCCTCAAGGCAGACAGACTCCGTTTATGTCTACATCTCTGATAGGACGGCACATGCGCAGACGTCCGGTCTGTTGTATTTTGAATCATTAAAAGGCATCATGCGTGGACAGAGAGGGCAAGAGGTGGTGGGTCAGAGGTCGACCTTGTGTCCCTTCAGGGAAGAGATTAACCATTTCTGTGTTTACCACACTGACAGAGTGACATTTTCCTCTCCACTCTAGCTCCTCTTCCACACAGCCCATTGCTCTGCTGCTGCTTTTGTACAAAGTTAAAAAGTCTGAATGTTTTGTTATCCTCAGGCCACAAGATGGTGAGATATTTACTGCAAGGTTGTTGTACTGGAACACATTATATTATATGGGCGCTTGGGTTATTGTGTCTGCTACCTGTAAAAAAAAAAAAGAAATTAAAAAGAAGAAAGCCTGCATGAACCAAATTGAATGAGTTTGTTGTATGCGTTTTTTGTTTTTTTTTATGATGGTGGCAATGTTTTGGTTTGATTGGAAGTGTGTGCCAAAGCTTTAAAGACTTCTCTGTGGACCTTCCACTCAAACATCTGATCTAGACAAGATCCCTGTCAAAACAAGGTTCTGGCATAAAGCAGAGGGGGAATTGGGCTGCGTTTTTGGACCTACAAATTAATGATTTGTTTGCAAGGCTTGGATAAAAGACCCTCTTTTCCTTGTTGTATTGAATCTGTTTTGCTGATGTGTTCCCTGTATGTGTGAATTGTTGATGATGGTGGTAGCAATGTGGAGTCCAACACAAATTTCCCTATGGGGACAATTAAGTATATCTTATCTTATCTGCAATTTTAGATTTAAGGAATGGATAATGTGACATCTCCAGCACGCGGTTTTCCTTCTATCTTGTGTCATGACAGAAGTTGTTTAGCCCGAACTGACCTTTGACCAGCATGCTCGTCCTAGGCTAACTGGTTAGCTAGGCTGTGACAGTAATAGCTGCTTTGATGCCAGTGTTAAATGATCTGTCTCTGAAGGGTGACAGGCAGCTCAGTGGATGCCTCAAGGACACACACAGCTAAAGCTACGAGGCTGGCCTAACAAGCACCTGACAGGGATGATAATGATTACCTCAGGAGAGGTTCCTGTGTGTGGCCTCTGATTTTCGCACAAGACGCAAATTTGTAGCTGTATGGCAGTAATTTGAACTTCAGTGGACGAAACAGACCATTTATTCCAATGAGAAAGCAAATTAGAGTTAGCATTTGTTCAACTCTCATCCACAGAGGCTTGGCTCTATATTGAAATTCCACTGAAGTAAACGGATGGTTTTGCCACCTCCCACATACATCAGTGCGCCATATGTTATTGGTCAGTCTATCCAGGTTTGTGGCACTCGGATGTGAAGTAAAGAGGGCGGGTGCGTAATGTGTGTCAGCTGCAGCCAGTACTAATTGATGGGCTACGCTTGTGTGTTAATACAGACATATGGCAGATATAAAACGATAATTGAAAATATGCTGCTGTGGTCACTGGAGCATGGCTGCACTCTAAGTTTGTTTACAGAGCTATCGTGGATGCTTAATCGTCTACATTGGCCCTTATCATCCAGGATGCTCCTGTTTGCACCTTTTTTCTCCTGCTCTTTATATTACTATCTTTTGACCACGTCTGTTTCTTAACCGTTACTGTTTTGTATCCTTCTCTCAGAGGAGCTACATATTTCTGTGCTCAACTGATAGGCCTTTGGTGACCAAGTACCATGCCATTCTGTTAACACAGAGATTGAGAAACACTTCTCTGACAGAATAAAACTGCTGCTGACCAGTCATCTAGACAGCATACAAATCAATTTACTGTAAGCCTTTATCAAAAGAGAACAGACAGTATGCAAGTTGTACCAGCAGAGGATCATACCTTGCCAATGTAACACAAGTAGGTCACATGAAAGGCAAAGTTTCAAGGGAATTGCATATCAATGCAAATATGCAAATCTACTTCTTTTCCTAAGTATTTTTCCATTAAATATTCACAAAGGAAAGAGATATATTCCAGCAATAGACTAAGAGAAATTCTGTGCAGGACCTTGTTCAGTTATATGGAGTAAAGACAAAGACTGCAGCGAGATTGCTGTTCAAACATGAACAGTGACCTGAACTGCACAACTCCTTTGTCAAATAATGACACAAATTAGATGCGGTAGATAATGTGCAATTATAAATGATTATGCTTTATTTCAGTAAGCACTGGTACATGAACTGACAACATAAATTAATAGAATAGGTGACTCAGTCTCCACAACCAAACTGCATTTAATCGGTTGTTGACATTCACGCTCCCCTGCCTTTTGCTCCCGTCATACATGTTTAGCTTCACAAGAGGGAGAGAGGGAAGCAAGGAAAAGCAGTTTTTAAAGCAGTGAAAGGAGGGGCAAAAAGAGACTCAGAGGATAACTAAAATGTCAAAGCCTGAGACTGTTGTTTTAAAAATTCCGGCACATTTTGAGCCACAGTTTGAGGCCGTGGTCATCATTTAGGCTATCTTTTCTATTTTTTCCTCATTGTGTGTTGCTCAGTTTTTTGACAAGCACCATGCATCATGACCGAGAGAAAGGGATGGAAGGAACTAGATTAATACACAACAAGCTGAGACAGGCCTTTGGAAAGGACAGAACAGGGTATGAAGGAAAGGAAATGAAATGGCCGGTAGTATACAGGCTGTTCCAAGCACCTCTCCAGACAAGACTCCAAGGTTTAGACAGGTCTCCTCAAACCATCCAACTCGCTAACCATCTGAAAGTCAGTTTTTATGGGAAACCCCTGAGCAGAAGTCAAAGGAAAGGCAATAGTGGTGGGGGATCAGGGAGTAAAAGCTTCAAGCTCAGCGTTTGGCTGCAAAGTCTCCACCTACATCTGGTCCAAATTACGCAATGTGGCCTGCAGACCACATCTGTCTGTATGACTAATCACTGTGAGAGGGCAAGCCTCCAACCAACACAGCTCAATACCTGCACATGAGAACAAACAAAGACACACTCATATGGACACAAAAGTACATGTTCTCCTCTGATGACTGCCTTGGGCATAGTTACAATTACATGACAAGCAGTACAAAAACCAAGGGGACTTTCATGTCCGTTTCATGTGTGGTCAGTTTCAAAGCCCAAACATCTATTTTTGTGCTGCATGACGTTCTATTATGTTCAGGCCAAAAGGGCCAAATCAAAGCAACATTAATTAGGCTATATTGCAACAACAACTGGTCAAATACAGAGGTCGCTAAGTATCAGGAAGTTCATTCATAAATGCCTTGATTCAGACTTGTGCCAAGTCTTTTCTTCCGAACCTGCTGAGCCTCGTTCGACCAACTGAGGCTGCTCAAACAGACCTGTGGGGGGAGCACAGGGGACAAGCCAACAACAGAAGTGAGCCAAGCCCAGAACAGCATCTTCAGTGGTGCTCTTATCTCATTCTAGCCTGGGGCTCCCCTTGGGATGCTTGGGCTGGGAGGGGAGAACAGACCCCTGGCTATGAATTGGCACAACTAACTGAAAAGTCACTTTCACCATGCTGGCCACAGTGTGCGCCAGCTGCTTAGTGGTACAAACTTGTTAGATGACTACAGAGTGAGAGGGAACATTGAGCATTTGTGTATGTTTGCATGCACATAAGCTCTATGTGCATCTGTGTCACCTTTTCTGTGGGCTTCCCAAGGCCACCTCTGCACAAACATTCATACAGTCGATCAAAATTCAGCGAAAGGTCAAAAGTGTAGTGATCAATCGCGTTTGCCGTTTGATCCATTTCACCACACCTGTAAAGATACCACAGATAGTTGATTGGGGCTGCTAATGTTGTCAATAGCTGAGCATGCAGTGTGACAGTTATCTTATCAGGCAACACAGTGATTACAGTTCAGGTAATGAGGGAGAGGCCTCTCTCATTTGTCATGCTTTGTGTGTGGAGCCGTGGCCAAGCAAGACTGATAGAGCCGTCTCATCACAGACACAATACCACTGAAGCTGCAGGCTGCAGTTAATTGGGGTAATAGAATGATAAAGGATGGCCAGCATGTGTGTGGGTATGTGTGAGTGCAAGTGAGTACTACATACAAGCATGTATGAGTACTAGCCTGGTCCAAGGAAGGATTAGCAAACAATAGCTTGAAGTAATAATTCACAATCTTAAACTCAAAATAACTTCCTGTTTTGCCGCTCTAACCGATCCAAATACATTTTGATTTGATTAAATCTAGTTCATGATACTGGGGTAGGTTCTGCCTTTACAAACTTATTTTCTGGATCAACTGATTTTCATTTATCATTGTTGAGTAGTCAATTGACAGAATGAACAGCCGCTGTTTTCATAATCAAATGGCAGTTTCAATCATTTTTTAAGACTTGGCATGATAGTTAACTAATCTTTTGGTTATTGAGTGTTGGAAGGACAAAACAACACATTTGAAGACATAATTTTGGAATGTGAGAAATTAAAAACCTTACAGAAAAAACAATTAAAATAATTAAGGTGAATAAATTAGTGATAATGGAAATAATCACTAGTTGCAGTCTTAGTTACTATAAGCAGAAATAAAGGCTGAAGACACAACAAAGAATGACCAACACAATTCAAATTTGACCAACAGGAAAAGTAGCTGAACTGATTTACCGTCAACGATCAGTGAGAAATACTCCGATGACCGAGCACCAGTTATATAAATGGTAAGAATTTTAACATGCAGTGGCCAGGTTCTCTCAGTATGTCTACGATTACATTACCATACAATCAGATTATAACCAACCAAAGTAAGGCAATACTCCCATTAAGATGTTCACATTACATGTTACATGTGCAGTGTCCCTATACTGACTGTAACTTCACTGTAACATCTTGACTATGACTTGAATATTTCATATTAAGCAAACAGAGGGAAGCCTGAGGATTGGAGAATATGTGGCAGGTACTATTTAAACCTGTGTTGCTCAGACAGCCTCCATATTCTGCTTCAGTAGCACAGGCTGACATGTTCCTCTGCTGCTTACTCTGAAGCACTAATACGTACATTCTCACACACTCACACACACCCACTTGCACAGGCAAACATACACATTCATGCCCTGGAGAAAAACATCCACTTCTTAATTAGAGCCTAGAGTTGGGGTGTATGAGACATGCTGGGAAAGTAAAAAGAGGCTGAATTACACAGCTGTAAAAGAGGTAGCTGGGGGACGATAGCGAAACCGGAAAACACAACTGTTATCACATCCTGCAGAAACAGCCCTGTGGCCAGGGAGAACCATCAATGGACTAACAACTATGGGAGTATCTTCTCTCTCTGTCCTCAAAAAATGAATTTTAGCTTAGCAGACTGTTGAGGTGAAATTATGATTTAATCTGATGTAACATGTCTGATTAGGAAGCATTAATGTAAAAGACTTGAATGCTGAATCATATTATGTTTTTCTTTTTACCTTAGCACCACTTTCTGGTCTCTGTGACACTCTTAATTTCCTTATACACTTTGACAAAAGATCAGATGGTTTGCTAATGTTCATGCTGCACAAAAAAAAAAAAAATCCTGTGCCAGTGCAGGGACTTGTATCACATAATCACCTTCTCAATTCCCTGATAGGCCTGTCAGAGAGAAGCAGGTCCCTATAATAAGACGTCAATCAGCAGTCCACTTTGCTTCACCGAGGGAGCTGCCGGTATCTGCCTAGTAGACCACCGTCGCCAAGACCCCAGAGTACGTCACTCAGCAGCACAATGGTATTTGGGTGCACGAGCTAAGTGCTGCTGCAAAAAAAATGTGACATGAGGTGAAGAGCTAAGTGAAAATTAAGAGTCTAAGTAAGGGCAGGGTCTAGACTGGAGGTGTTACTGCACGGATGAAATGGCGTAACAAATCAAACTGTTGCAATCAGCAAGTATAATGTGGATACAGGAACTTCCACTGATGCTGCATGCGAAGCATACCTCTTACAAATGGAAGTGTCATCTCGAATGAGATCACAAAAATAGAGTTGCAAGGTTTTCACAACAGCTGCAATACTGTCAACGCAGTGCATACCGATATACATGTTGCAGAGACAAGTGTAAAATCCCCCTATAGACAACAGAGTACTCATTTTACTCTCTATTATACAGAACACTTGTAGCCTATAGCTGTATTATAGTACATACAATAGGCTATTCCATACAACTGCAGAATGGAATTGAACAAAAGTGGGATTGTACAAGCGTGACGAGATAGATTGTGCTACTATTTATACTCATACTTAGCAGAGAGGAAGTTTTTTGTTCCAGCTTTTATCTCAAAAATAGGTGTTTTTTATTTGGGTATAAAATTCATGACACAAAGGCTTTCCCACACTATTATAGTCTTTTATGGTCAGATGCAGTACAGCTAGGAACTGGTACAATGGGGTAGCAGCTTGATAAAGCACTCAGGGGGAAAAAATAAACATGTCAGCCTTCCTAGGAAGATATAAAACAAACATGTAACTATGGCTTTAAGATTTCATGAGCATCCCAAAGAAAGGAATTCAGCCTGGAGCAAAGATCTGAGTAGTAGCCTGAGTGTTGCTGATGCTGCTGCTAGCTATGCTAGTCTTGAATAAAAGTTGACTGTGCATGTAGGTCAAGGATACCAAAACAACACAAGCAGAGTTTACAGTCAGTCATGTGATAGCAGGGTTGTTTTTACATTATGTGA
The DNA here is from genome assembly GCF_002814215.2 of Seriola lalandi dorsalis. Classification (NCBI taxonomy): domain Eukaryota; kingdom Metazoa; phylum Chordata; class Actinopteri; order Carangiformes; family Carangidae; genus Seriola; species Seriola lalandi. The sequence goes on from NW_019524324.1 coordinate 163,622, forward strand.
CTGAAATAAAAGAGGATGGGTTGAAGTTTTCTGACTAATGTGCATTCCATCTCGCATGTTGTTTTAAAGCTACAGACTCTTTGAGCTAAAATAACGGGACAATTACTGGAAACTGGCTGGCTCCATTTGACCTTTATTCCAGCCACAGGGTAGACATGATATGACAACTCTGATGATCAAACTCTGAGCAGGGTTAACAGGTTAACTTTAAGCGCTGTGAATGATTCACAGTCGCCAAGGGTGGTAGCACCACAAGGCCACTGAACTTCAATTTCAACACTGTTATCAAGGCTACAGTAAGAAAAGGCAGTCAATTACAACACTGTGGAATGAGACAGTCACTCAGCTAAATGGCCTTTCTCTTCGTCCACAGAGTAAGAGGCACATTCTGGAGTAATGGAACAACGGTGAAAGGAGATAAAGAAGCAAAATACACTGTTGTTCTTGTGACTGAAGGAATACAGGTGTCAGGGTCGACGACAAAGGCCAGAGAGGACACCCTGTGCGACCAAACAAATGCCACGTACTGAATGCGGCATGACTGACAGTGATTGGGGGAGTCGAAAGGCTAAAGGAAGTGAGCTGGATCAACGTCTCCAGCCGACCCTTATTCAGCTGTGTGCTCTCACATCCTTCATAATCCTGCCAAGAGCTGGCATTGTAAGAGTCCTTTGAATGAGTCGCCGTCAATCCCCAGATTAGCCAAAGTCAGATGTGACTTGAAACCACAATGAGGGATGAGACTGTGTAAGTTACTCATCCACCACAGCAAACACATGCTCTGGTTTGCTTATATATCACAATGTCATATTACTGTTGAGTATTATATCAGTCAAAAGGCAGGCTTAAAAAATACCAGTTTATACACGTACTATTTGTTTCGTAAACTTGTAGTTCTGAGTTTGTAGCTGTGAAGCCTGAACATTCAGTTTCCTGCGTGTAAACTCTGTTTTGCAAGTTTGTACATTCAGTTCCCCGTTTCCTTTAATCCCATCTGTCTAGGGTTTATATAGATTTACACATTATATGTTGATTTGCTCTCAAGTAAAAACACTGAGTCCTATTCCTGGTTCTACAAAGCCATTATTTTGCTGAAATCTCCTCGCAGCTCCAAAGGTACTGCTAAATCGAAAGTTAAATGTCCCGACCTCCCCTTGAAAATCCTTTGTTTCTTTCTAAAGTACAGTGTACAGAAGCTCACCTTGAGTAATCCTGACAAGTCTGTGAGTGTACACACACTCGTCGCGGCTTGTAAAATTAAGCTTGCAAGCAGGAAACTAAACACACAAACTTGTGAAAATGAAAACATGTAGATTAACCCTAACCCTAACTTTACAAGTACAGGTTTAAAAAGCTAACATTAAAAGATATTAAACTGTATTTTTAATCACTCCTTATTGAATAGTATATTATTACATATTTCTCCTTAAAGCATCTAATCATATCTGATATTGATCCTCTATAAATCTGTATCCTTGTCTCATAAAACCAACAGGAACAATCAGATGCTGTAATGTAAACATGGTCAGGCTCAGTACAGTTGCAGCATGGAACATAAGCATAAAAAAAAACTATGTTTGCTGTGCCAACTAAACAGTTGAGTGTATAGTAATGTGACAGCTTAGGCGTGCTATCACTTGCTACCACAGCATCCTGTGTTCTGTAGAGTGAACCACAAGCCAACGAGCAAAACGCGGCTGCTGCTCGGCAAAAGCCTTTCTCTCCAGTAGCAGGCGGCAACTGGCTAATTGGTGCTCAGCAGGGGTAGAAACAAAAGCCACAGTGATGTCACTCCAGGGCCGCGGGGGGACTCCGTTTGGATGGAGGGGGGGGCCCCACCAGCCTCTATACTCACCCCTCCTTACCCTTTTTCCACCCATTCACAACTGACAACTCCTCTCCTAATACAATGTCTCAGTGGCAAGTGAGGCATTGAATGCTTCTGTGACTTCAGCTATGACAAAGAATGACACTGTTCCCCAATTTTAAGAGGCTCTCTGGTCGAGAGCTCCCCCCTACCCACTTCCCACAAAGGTTCCCAAAATTCCTTGCTGTAATAACTGGGTTGTCACTCAGCACATTAGGTGTCAGGGCTGTACAGATGCCTGTGTTATTGAGGTATATGCCATGTTAGCCACCTCCCCCTTACACACACACGCACTCACACACACACACAAGTAAAACAATGGCTGTCTTTGTTTCCCCCTCCACTTTTCATCAACAGGGGGTTGGGTGCTGGGGCATGAGCGGGAGGAGGCGAGGATTCAGTCTCGCCGTTGGACAGAAACAAGTGCAGCCTCTCGTCATTCACGTCTGTGCCAGCTAGAGATGTCTTTGGAGTGGCACAAAGGAAGCAATGCTGTCCTTTGTGAAAGACACAGACAGGCTGGGTATAGCTGCCTGTTCTTCCCTCCCCTGACCGCTCAAGTCTCTGTGTTGACTCACAAATGTTGTTTTATCCACTCAAGTCCCTTTTATCAAGCCGTCTCTCGATACTCGTACATTTATCTCTCTCTGCCAGAAAGATGACTTCTTGTATTAAAGCAATTTGGCCTCTCTGTCTTACTCTGTCACTGAGGCTGTCACATTTAGCAGGGAATATAAAACACTGTTATAGAGTTAAACAAACACCTCATGCAGAAAACAAATATTGGTAGTAATATAGTGGTGGATTGGGTAGAGATCCCACAAACACAGAGGGTGGATTCTGTACTGTATGTACTGGGAGAAGTATGAATTAGCATGGATGTGCAGAATGACACTGATAGAGATGACTAAGGATGGTGTGTTTTGGATTTTTACTTTAATTTCATGGCAAGAAAATCCCAAAAGATCATCTGATGAATAACTTGAGAAGTTTTTCCATTGAGGCAGAATATGAATATTTATTTTATTCAACAATTAAAGGTTTGAGAATCATAGGCCTAAATAGATATTGCATGTAAAATATAGCCACAGAACTTTGGCATGCAGGCATCACATTTTATGATCACTGGGCATACATGAGAGTAAAAGTGGTTGCTAAAGTCTGACTGGCCAATGATCTATCATTTAGTCTAAAAAAAGTTGAGTCTAACTCCCCCAATCAAATAATGTAAGTGTACATTCCATGCAGATTAAAGGTGAAAGGTGTATTTGTTTAATTCACGACTGTATTGACAAAACAATTACCGATAAGAGAGTTGTAAAATCCTGCCTTTAAGTGTGATAAACAGCTGTGCAGTGTTTTGGCATCTGATAAACTTCTGAACCCACTAATCTGTTACTCCATCTGGGCTTCCTGGATCGCATTTAATGTCTCACTGATTCATGACGCAATACATTTAGCTGTAATAAGGTTTTTTTCTAATGGGTCACAATTTATGACATTTTGCAATTCAGTTCAGAGGCAATGGATGTGGAGTATCACCGATATTCAACTTTGTCTTCACGAGTTTTGGGTAATTTTGAAATGTCAACATATTTCAAAATCCATTTTTGATTAATGAAAAACATATTGTAAATGGCATAAATAAGCGCACACATTGTTTGGTTGCCCTGGTTTTGGGGGATCCAGATTATTATACAATTTAAGATAAAATGGAAGAAAAAAAGCAGTAACTACAGCAGAAGGTTCCAGTTCGTGTAAGGACCCATTAATAACATTACATAACAGTACATAATACAGTACATAACAAAAGCACGCATAAAAGGAAACACTAAATAGTCCTGTAACTCCTTTTGACAGACACATGCAATTTAATCCACCAAGAGATGTGCTACTCTTGTTCGGGTAAAACACTGTCTAGGTAAAAATACACCAAAGAGAGGCAGCGGGCATGATTAAGAATGAAACAATAAAATGCTATTCATCAGACGTCCTAATTACACTTGGAAATTTGACATTACTCATTGTGCTTTTTAGTGCCAAGGCCTCAAATGAAAAGAAAAAAAAAATTGAAGGGAAATAAAGCAGTTGGTCTTGTACATGCAGATCTGTACAAAACCAAAAGTGAAAACAGAATAAATATATAAATAAGGAATACTACAACTCAGTGTATGTCTGCCTCCGTTTGTAAATTTCCATCCACACCAACTATTTTTAGACTCGTAGTGAGCCAGACTTCTATTCAGTACTTTTGTCAACAGACTCTGCAAGGGTAAGGACTGATAACTTTGAGACACTAACTAGCATGAACTGAGACCGACAGCATCCATTAGTGAATTTAACTGTGCTCGCCATGTAACCAGATGGAGCATCTGCTTCGATGTAAAACCCTCCTTCCTTATCCTCGTCCTCACCGCCAGGCATCCCAGCTAGCCAAGCATGCCCTGCGCGCCCTGACAAGCAAATAGGCCACTCCGCCGACACTGCTGCCTTAATTGGAAAGAAGATGGACCCGTGCTCTGAGAACATGTCACCTGGGCGCTGCAGTCAAATCGGATGGCTTAGTGATATATCCAGAGTATATATTCCGCAGACAATTTACGTACAGCCCCCTTTCTGACACCTGGTGCTGCTGGCGCTGCCTCCATCCCTGAAGTGAGATTACATACATGAACCCGCAGTGAGGTGCTCTCAGTTCACCTACATTGCCAGCTATAGGCTCTCATGAAAAATAGAGCCTGACACTTGGCAGGCTGTACAATTACTGTGAATACTGTGGCGTGGTACCAATATGGGACATTAAATCAAAGTGTATTCATATTACATGGCATGGTCAAAAAAAGAACTGTTATTGTAACAAACCACAAACACAATTATAGATCTTATTCACGAAAATAATCACCCATTTCTGAATGGTCAACGCTGCTTGTGCTTCTCTATGTGTGTGTATATATATACACATGTATGTATTGTTTCATGAAACCACATTTGAGAAGTATCACTATTGTCACTTTAGGAAAATGTCTGCTGGTGCTATAAGACATGATTGTGCTCATTAGTCTGAGAATCTCAGGTTTCCATTGCAGCTTGAATACATCATCACCATCTGAAACGTAGCATAAATCATCTTTTGAAACTGAGAGCATAAAAAAGGGCACTAATGTGTCTCATTTGCATGATAGACCTATTTGTGTAAATTCTGATCTTTATGTTTCACCACAGACCTCTGTGATAGAGATAACCTGCTACTTCTTTTCCAGTTGTTAAGACTCAAAGAATCCAATCTTGGGTTCTGTAAATATAGAATCTGTGCATAAATCTTCTGAACTCCCATCTCCCGTGGGATTTCTGTTATTCCACAGGCAACAAGGGGGGAGGGGGGGTGAGCATAATCCACAACACTACACTTGCTCATTAGAAAATTCCAGGAAGTGGAAAAAGGCATGGTTTTCATCACAGAGGCTGGAAGCACTTCAGCAATGTTAGACCCCCACATAGATCAGTTAGGTCTCTCAGTTCCCTGAATTCTTTAGCTAATCCTTGGAGATTTCAGACACCACACATTTTCGGTTTCAGCCACATTGTGTTTGTGTTGTTAAGATTCCCCTCGCCGACCCCCCTCGCCAGCTGTCTCATCCTACTCACAGCATTATAGCAGTACATTATACATGCCTGCGGTACTTTCTTCATTAATGTAGGAAAGAAAAATAGAAATCTCTAATTAAATCTGCATTTACAACAAAAAGTGAAATGCAAGCTGAGTCAGTCACGAATGTGTTGATTGTAAATTAACTACTGAAGAAAAAGATGCAAACAAACCCAAATACAACTATTTTGACTTTAGACTACTTTTGATCAAATAATCATTTGTCATTTTATTAAACAAAAATGCCAAACAGTTGCTGGTTCCAATTTTCTCAAACGTGAGGATTTAATCAGCTTTTTTGTCAACATGATGTCAAACTGAGCACCTTCGGCTGTTATTTTTCACTATTTTTTGACATTTTTTAGATCAAATTGGAAAAAGGATCGGCAGATTTAATCACTCATGAAAATAATCATTACGCCCAATTTAATCGGCAGATCATTTTTGCAGTCAGTCATTTAAAATGTACAAAAATAGTGAAACATTTCCATCACACAATTTCCGAGGGTCCAGGTTTTCATGCACAAATGACATTCATATTTGAAAAGCTGGAACCAGAGAATTTAGTTTTCTTAAAAATTGTTGCAGATCAACTCTTTTTGATTAAGTGACCAATTACTTCAGCTCTGGTCAAGTCAAATTTTATTTACATACCAAGTCATAACAGAAGTTACCTCAGCACTTTTCATATAGACCGTACTCTTTATAAGATTATTTACAGACACCCAACAATTCCCAACATGAACAAGAATACGGCGACGGAGGCCAGGAAAGACTCCCTTTTAAGAGGCAGAACCAGGCTCAGGGTGGGAAGCCATCTGCCTCACCCCTCCCAAAAAGCTATCAGTTAATGTAGTTTGCTTTCTACCCTCAGGCAGGTATAGCTCTGAGGCCATGCATCAAGCTCCAGTAACGGTACACACATCTGGCTCTTGATGCCACAGGCAAACTTAGTCCTTACTGGAACCACAAGTCTCAACTCTTATATATGCTAATGCAATGTCAAAAGGGAGTTGTAAAATCTTCCTGGAGTTGCTCTGAAAGCATGTATCGCCGAAGCGAGACGAGCCATCGGCCAAAAAGTGTCCCTTTATGAGCTTGCGACATTCCTGCTTACACATTTTAGCGACTAAATAACTTCAAATACATTCAGGCACCCACCAAAAATCTCATAGATATTCTATAAATCTATAAATATACAAAACTATGCCACAAGCAATGGAAATGTATCTTGGCTGCCCAGTAACAGATAACAGACGGGACCACTGACTGAAATCATGATGGGCTGTATCTCCTCACTGTTCTAGTACATTGCAGAAGCTGTTTGTCATGATCAAAGTGCTCAGAGAGAGAGATTAGGTAAGCAACGCAATATGTCTACCAACACGCACACTGCTACTACCTATCCTCACCACCGCCCCCACAGAGTAAATAACCTGAGTGTCAGCCGCTGACCTGACAGAAAATTGCCTTATTGATCCCCACAGCGATTTTCCAGCATGGCCTTTTCTCCCCAGGACCCACAGCAGCAGTTTTTCCAGGGGTACTGTAGGGGGAACTGTACTGGAATAAGCCTTTGTACGTGTGTGTACATGTTCGTTTGTGTTTGCGTTTGGGCAAAAAGGTTTTTGGAAATTGGGAGATTAGATGGTCATGCTGAGTCGTTTTCCTCGGACTCTGGTGAGGCAACATTGGAAATCACTTTTGCCAAACATTCAGTTCCAATGGAAGTGAAAATGGGGAAAGAGCATGCACCACTCACTGAGCTGTCTCTGGGAAATAGATTCCTTTACCCAAATCAAACACATACAAAAACAAAAAAACAAAAGCAGACACACACTTTTTTCCTTTTCCATTCTGTATATTTAGCTGTAATCTAGAGGAGACCCCTGGGGTGAGACTGTCTTAAGCAGAGGCAAAACAACAGCTCATCAGTCCTCTCTTAAAGCATTCAGCCCCAGGGCACTGTTCAACACACCTCAGAGGAAAATTGTCATAACATACAAACAAACACCAAACCCTGTCTCAGCTTCTTCGCTTTGCTCTCTCCCACTACTGGGTTCCTTATTTGAAAATCCTTTCTTCCTGTCCCTTTTTTTTTTTTTTGTCATTGCATTCAGGCTGCATGAGCCCCTGTTTATGAACCGTAAGTGTCAGAGTGAGGAATGAGTTGTGAAGGCTGGCTGCTGCTACCCTCGCGCCTGCCCAAAAAGTAACATCCAGTTTCTCTTTCCTAACTCTTAATGTTTGAAGAAAAGGTTGAGCGGTGCACAATTCCACGCCTTTTTTAACGCCGGTGTACTCGAGGCGCTCATCGACATGCTTGGGATAACGGAGCTAAAGTGAGTTTTAGCTCAGCAGGAGAGAAAGGTCGTCTATTTCAACACAAGCTGCGGGGAAAATAGCAGGGTCTGAATTGAAGGACAGTTAAGGGGTTTATGTATGTGAAATAAATTCAAATGTGAAATAAATTCATGCTGTTTTACTTAACAAAATTAGACCTTCGTGCCAAAGTCAATGGCCCAACATGATGTAACTTTGCCCTTTTGTCCGATACACTGTCCAAGTATTGCAGCAGAAAAGCTGTAAACACAAAACTGAGCAATCTTGCATTTTTGTTTTGTAGCTCTGAAGAGTTTGAATTTCTTTACTACAGCCTGCAGTTTGTTTGCAGATCTCTGATGACACATTAAAATGAAGAGCTCATATTTTCTAGCTAACCTAGAGACTTTCATAAATATAAAATTACACATGATTACGAAGAGTAAATTCTAATGTTTTGAATGAAATTATTTTAATACTCTGCTAATTGGTTAGAGGATAACCTTAAGTTCTGTATATTTCCTCCTCATGTTAACTGAGAGGTTCATAGAGAGTTCATGGAGTCTTTACAATGAAAAACAGAGTTATGGACCAAATTGTTCTGTAAACTTGCGTTTTTATTTTTAAAACACACGCATCCTTTGAGTGACCAGAACTAAATGAAAGCTAAGCGCGTCATGGGGTTATCAGGCAATAGTTGACCCCTGAGGACTCATAAGACCTCCAACACATTTCAAAAACTCAACAGAAAGCGAAGAGGAGGCACATGAGGGAGTCGCAGAAGAGGGCTAGGGGATTATAAGGCAAGAGTGAGTGATGAAGGTAGGAGTGAAAGAGCGGTAACTTACAACTCGCCTTTAGCTAGGAAAGCAGAATGTTAGTGCAAACAGCCACATGACTCATAAATCTCAATTGTTTTCTTTGTGTTGTCCAATAAAATAAGGCAGCTCTCATGGCAGGCTGGAGGCGGGTGACTACGGAGTGCTGAAAGGGCACTTTCCAAGAGCTCCTCTCCTGGACATTTTAAGCGTCAATAACAGGCTGCAGGAAATTCCTATCCCTGATTCCTACACTGTTTTTGTTGGTGTGGATGAGTGTGAGGTGACCTCTGACCCTGATATGTCTGAATGGGCAAGGGATGACAGTGAGAAGGCAGACAGGCAGCCAACTGAAACTGATATTGTTTATCTCTGAGGGAAAACGCGACCTCTGCTGAGTCAACTTCCTGTTTCCTGCTTCAGGCCTGCAAAAAAAACAACAACAAAAAAAAAAAAGACCTCAAGCATTGTTTCCAGCTGCTCAGACATTTCACTGAAGAGCTTTACCTGACACTCGGCGGTAGTTTGAGGGCACCAAGACTCACTGATCTCTCTATATCTGATGGAGATGAGTCACTAACACCTATTGGAAACAACATGTTGAAATGAGATCTGAGATTAAACACAGCAGGGTGTGAATCTGCTCTGGACAGCCTTGTAATTATTCATATGTCTGCTAGGAGGTGCGGCTGTAAACTAGGACAAAAAAACTTCCCTGTATTAGTAATATATTCCGAGGAAGAGCAGGAAAAGGAATATTTACTATACATTAATGCAGATCAAAACAAAAAGGCAAAACACAAGAGCATGAACTTAAGTGTTAGTGAAAGGGGGGGAGGCTGTTAATGAACTTCACTGTGCAGAGGAAGAGCTCATTCAGAATAGCTGGGTGCTACAGTATGCATACCAAAATGTTGCATCCCAGTCACATGAGAGATGAACTGATTTAAAAACTGCAACAAAAAAAAAACGTGGCTGTCCAGGGTGTAAAGAGCATTTAGAAGCCACACTGTTTATGCTAATGCATGTCAGGAGACTGCAGGCACCCTGAGGCGTTGGCACATTAACATCCATGTTCAAATGATAAGTGGATGAAAAAGGGATGACTCAGCACTAATACTACTGGAGGGGGAGGGGGTGCAAAGGAGAGGTCTATGGCAAGAGGTAAAGAAAAAGACAGAGCCGTTTTGAAAGTAAAAAGAATTAGAAGTGGAAAAGATAGTTTTCTTAAAAGTTCTGCCAATTTAACAAAGAAAAATCAATATGATGTAACTTCAACTAAGTGCATCTACTTCACAATAAAGGCAGAGCTTACGTACAAAACTGCCAAAAAAAAATTAATAAATGAATAAATGTTTGCCAGGGTGACAGCTGCTCCATCCACCTCTCCTCCACCTCAAGTGTATCTGATTAATCTGTGTTGTGCTTACAGTACTAACCTCTTCCATCATCAAAGACCCACTGATTCACACCTGCGTCCCAGCAACGACTATTAAAATTTCCCATGTCAACTCATCACCTGACCCAGTCATCTGCCCAGCTGGCTGCTCCTCATTCCCAGCAGTACATATAGACGGCAGCTATCAGATACACTGCGTCAGATCATCTACGGTGCCTTTACTTTTCCAGCGTTAAGTCTGCTCTGCTTGCCCGTACCTGTTATGATTACTATCTGTCTGTCATCATATCTCAGACTACTCCCTGCCTGCATGACTTGGCCACAGATTGTGTGGTTTGGTCTGTATTTTCCTTGCTGACTGTAAGCCTGATTCTTGACTTTGTAAAGACAAGAGCATTTTTAAGTCACACCTATTCCTCCTTTTGCTCAAGTTTCCCACAGCAGTTTATTACTGTATTTAGTGACTGTATGCTGGAGGGATTTATGCATTTTGAAAAATCTAGTTTTTTGATGAAGCAATGGATCACCTCTCCAGCTACTCTTGGAGTGCACAATTTTTGTCCCGGCTTTGTGGTGTCATCTATGCATTTTAAAAAACAGTCCCTCTACACTCATCATACCCCAACAATGTACTTTAACTAGAAGTAACTGAGGAGGAGGAAGCGAGAACATATACAATGATATTAATTACTATGCACTGTCTCTGTTAAATAAACCAATGAATAAATAAGTAATTATAAATCAACATAGTTGGTTTTCTACTTCCAGCATGGCCATGATCTTGACAACGGTTAATAAGTCTTAAATCTCCATGTAACCCCTGATGGCTGCAGGCACACTTGACCTTATACCATTACTTTAATCACATGGAGGGACATGTTATACTAGACTAAGAGTGGGACAATCCAAGGAGAGCCTGTAAAGAAAGGATAGCTTGTGATATATTGTCTGTGCTTAAGTGTTCCGAACACTTAATTAGATATGGCCATTTCTTTTAAGAAAATAAAGACTGTGCGCAAAGCCCATGGCAACAACAACTCAGGGGGCCTATGTTTAGACTGGGTTTTATCCAGTAATGTTCAGTCTGTATATTTCAACGTTCAATGGTGTGGGAGTGGAAGTGCTTATTAATCAGCAGCCAGCTACCCTCTCCGAGCCGTTGCGCAGCTTCCTACTCGTTGGCACGGGATTACAGATGGAGGTTAAACCTGTGAATTTTGGGTTGTGGAAGTTATTGTACAGTATTGGCAGACAGAAATCGTAGTTCTGGTACAAGATGGATTCACGCTCACACTGCTGCCGGTGACACAAAAATGCGGCAGAGAGCATCAGGCACAGATTATTGATGTTGAAGTTCAAACTACACCAGTGAGCCAAAACATTCGGACCACTCGCAGATGCAGCAAATAATATTATAGATGCATGAGAAGGTCTGATGTATTAGACAGTTAGTGAACAGTCAGTTCTCAAGGTTAACATGTTGGATGCAGGAGAAATGCAGGTGTAAAGACTTGAGTAACTTTGACAAGAACTGTCACGGCTGGGAAACTGGGTCTGCACAACTCTGAGACTCGGGGTGCTCCAGGTCAGTAATGGTGAGTAACTATACCAACAGTGGTCCGAGGAGAGACAAACAGAGGAGGGTGTTGGGGGATGTGCAGGAACAAGTCTGACCTGCAGCAGTTCCACCTCCAACTTATGACTTAGAGGATCTGCTGTTCATGTCTTGGTCTAGGCCAGATACCACAGGGCCCGTTCAGAGGTCTCGCAGAGTCTGTGCTGTGGCAGGTCAGAGCTGTTCCTTGTGGCATGCAAAGGACCAACAGCACATTAGGCAGCGTTGGTCATAATGTTTTAGCTCAGTATATGTTGGTGATTTCCTTTTGTTTCTCTCCACACTATATTACAGGTGTAATACATGTCTGACTGTTTCTTGCTGACTTTAAATAATATTGTTCACTGAGATAGTTCCTTCAGCAGTCCACTGATATTTCACCTGCAGGATTTTTTATTTTTTCAAATTCTCTTTACCCCAAAGACCCGTTTAGTTTACCCTGTTTATACTGCTTGGCTGTCTCCAGGCAGAGTCTGATATCAATACAATTTACAGCACTGAATATTGGACCCTCGGCGACTGGCCCTCTTTAGTCCCCTACTGACTGCAGTATTAAAGATGAACTCAACAAAATTAGAGAACAGTGAATGAATCAGCATGGCCTCTAACCTGCAATGCTAATAGTATATCCTAGCATGAGCAATGTTTACCAGGGGATCCATCTGTTTCACTGGGCAGGATGATCGGATTCAGGCAGGCGTGAGAGAAAATTATCTCTCTCTCTTTTGACAGGCAAAGTACTGTAATACAGGAGCGCAGTATTTCCAATACGGTGGGACAGTCTAAACAACAAGCTAGCAGATGACGGAGCCTGAGCAACAGAGTGAGATTGAATAAGACAGACGAACAGAGTCAGGAAGTGAAAGAGACGGAGAGAGAGCGATGTGAAATTCACATAAAACAGTGTGAGAGGAGAAATGCAACCGAACTGGAAGGCTGGAGGAGGAGATTGAAGACGAGCCCGACAGCCAGAAAGCTGAGGCTCCCCTTCGTTCACACTCGCCATAAATTATTAATGCGTGCACTGAACAAATGAGCTCAGCGCACAGGGAGGGGTAGATGAATCGCCCAGTGTAAGTCCCTGAAGATAACCTCCAAAAATGGACTAGTCCCAAGTGGGCAGAAGTGACAGTGGAAACACACTGATAAACACAATATACCAGCCGAAGGTCATGGTTTATCAAAATCAATGATTTCTTCCGGGCAGTTTTTTTTTTTTGCTAAACACTCTTCTCAGCTGTGATGATACGCAGCATTTCTGTCTTGCATGACAGTAAATTAAATCAATTTTGTTTGTTTTACCCATCAACAGTCCAAAACCCAATTTGAAGACCCTGCACTTTCTACAAAACTCTAATGGCCATTTGTTACTATTTTCTGACATTTTATTGACCAAATCATTAAGCTAGAACATAATCAGCAGTCAGATAATGAAAATAATTGTTAGTTGCGGCTATAATATGACCTCAGTGTCAAAATTTTATGGTCTTGAACTCATTTAGTTCCACCTCTGCCTCAGAGCAGTTGTTTGGGTTCGACTTTCTTCTGAATGTCAACTTCAGTCAATGTCTCCAGGAGGTTTCTAAGCAACACCCATCCTTTCAGATGGGCTGATGGGATGTGGCTGGCAGATTGGTATGTGATGCCACAGGGAGCCAGTGAATAATGCCAAACCTTGGAAGAAACACTTTTGCATTAATATGAATGAATGGGGCTTTTTGTCACAGTGCCAAGTCCTCCACTGTCAGCTTGGTCTGCCTGTGGCAGCCTGTGCCTAACAAGAGCCCTTTGTTTGTTTTGGTTTGGGCTTTTCTGCTCTGATAGCTCCTTTAGCTATGTTAGCATTGTAAGTTCACTCATGTGTCGACTTCCCTGCTAAAATAAGTTGGTTCCCCGCGGCCTACAGACCCCTGCGTGTGTGATAGCACTGCTGTTGCAAGCATTGCTTCAGACCCAGGCAGAGTAAAAAACACACATCCAAATATTGGCCAGCTGCTGGAAGGAATACAAAGCACAGATGAGTCAACTCAGCACAATGAAAGCTCCTCTTGTGGTGTATAAATTCATTATCATTTATGAATGTAAGGTTTCAAGCTCGGTGCTTTTCGTCTCAGTGCAACTCATTAGATGTCTGATGGAGAGCACTGAGGTCACAATGTCACATTAACGGCTACATTTTTGAACACATACTTGATTATATTATTTTTCTACTTTTCTTTTACCTGTGACTAAAAAACAACTCTGCAATTGCCTCCCTTTTTTACTTTACCGCTGTTGATGCATTATTATAAATCGATGAGCTTTGGTAAAGCATTAAGCATGATGGTACTGTTGTGCATAATTAGTTCAACACAGCTATTGAACATGCTAACAGCCTGGACCATAAATAGATACTATTCCCAATTAGTTAATAACCCACTGCCTTCTATCTAGTTTCAATTCTGCATTGGTACTGTTGCCAATCTATACAAGGGGCAGCTCAAAAATCAGATAGGGAGGCTTTAATTTACTACAGTAATTAAAACACTTGCATCAGAGACATTCAGCTATACTGTAGATAACAGAAAATAATTGGACCGACATGCCAATCAGAGCTATGTACCCTTCCAGTCCAGTATCCTTTTAAAATCAATTAAAATACTATAGAAGTGGTATTTCTAGGCTTCTCTAGGCTTCTGTCTGTAAAATCTCTTGAAAGCACATTTGAGTTACACCTTGAATATCCATTTGTAACCCTGATTCCCGTGTCCTTTGCTCCCACAGCAAATATCTCCCAATCTAATTTAATTACAGCAAGATGGTCCTACGACGACAACCTAGGGGTCAAAGAGAAAACCATTTGCAAAAATTACAGCTTATCAGTGATTTAAGATCTGCATACATTACAGTGCTATTCAGCCAGATGTAGGGAACAGAAATAAAGACTGTCAGATGGTGCAAGGTAGGGAAAAGTGACAATGAAGAATATAACACAAGGCCCAGACACATTTTTGGTTTTTCTCCATCTCATTTTGAAGAGCCCTAGTTGAAAAAAAAGGCCAGTGATGCTACATAATCAGAAAAAACAGAAGATTAGTTTTGTATTTTAATGCATTTTCATGTTGAAATGTCTTGTTGAGGAAAATGACCTCAGGACCTTTTGTATCTTTAAAGGTTGACAGCCTATTTTGCCTCAGCCTCCACATAACTGTATTTTCTTGGCTCAAAAATGCCAAGTAATAAGATGTCAAAGGTCTCTTTTGTGTCCTAAATGAGTCCGGAAACTACAATAATACATTTATGCTTGCATGTACCTAAAACACACAAAACAGGCAGAAGCTAGAACGGATGTTGAATGGACCTGTCCAGATTCATTCACTCTAGTCAGCATATAGTTGCCTCCTACAAAGACTCAGTGGGCCTAAGGTCCCCGAGCAAACCATCAGACACATGCACTAACACACACACACACACACACACACACACACACACACACACACACACACACACACACACACACACACACACACACACACACACACACACACACACTGTATTGCTCTTGTCTGTTCCAGTCTCCCACTGCTTGATTCTACTGGGCTCTGTGCTTCAGCTAATGGTCACTGCAGAATTAATTGCAACCATCCATCTCATTTTACTTGGAAAATACAATGTTAGAGTGCATTCGGAAAGTATTCAGACCCCTTCAATTTCTTCATTTTTTATGTTGCAACTTTATGCTAATATAACCATAATAATACCCAAATCTCCCATACTGTCAACGCGAAAACAGAATTTTAGAAATGTTTTTAAATTTATTAAAAAAGGAAAAACTGAATTCAGACTATTTCCTTTGCCTTCCTTTTGTAACACATGATCTCTGGAGCTTCTTCTGTCACCCCACCTCCTCACACACACTTAAACACACATTTTAATCTCCATACTTCACTGTTTGTTAGCATGTCTTACTGTCAGCTCAGCGAACACAAATATCGAACTGATTTTGAGACTCATGCAGTCTCACACCAATTAAACTGTTTTGTACTGGTGTCTGTTACACTTGGCAGTTAAAGAGCTAAAGCCTTTCAGATTTGCTAGGTACCAAGCAGAAAAAAAACACTTGACTGTTGCTAAGCCACAAGTCTGTGTTTAATGAAATCCTAGCACAGACACATATCTGAAGACCAGTGTAATTGGGACTACACATTTTTGACACACTCAATTGTGAAGAAATTCAGGTTGGGGTTAGTTCATTTCACATCAGTCCAGGGAGTGAATTTTATTAAAACATCACAGGTCAGACAATCTGCACTTCGTCATAATTAAGGTTCTTCAATCAAATGATGATTATATTATCAGAAATTGCTGCTTTGTCATTATTATGTGCCATTTTCAATTTGCATTTTCAGTTGGGGTAATTAAAAGTGACATGAACTCAGTCAGTGACACAATAATTCTTCCATTCCAGGTAGAAGCCACAATCTTTGACCTGGGTCAACTTGAAATGACAAGTCATTGTCATTTTCATCGCTCTCATGGTGTCCAGAGGGCCACAGCAGACATCATTATGGCGGAGCTGATGACCAGGCTCACATCTTCTGGGGGAGGTTTAGATAGCAGCAGGTTTCCACTCTAATGGTGGGCCAAATTAACTCAGAGATGGATTATGCTTTTACTCAGGTTAGCGCATAATAAGCCTAATTAGATCATTTGCATGACCCAGAAGCATCCTGGTTCGAACGCAGGAGATGAAGGTAGAAAATGACTTGTCTCAGAAATGGTTCTGATTCCTCAACATTGTGCTGACTGGTTGACTGATTTTGTGACACTATTGTCTGCGCTATATCCTATATTATCTGTCATACGTCACAGAATATTGCAGTTTCCAGAAGTTGGTAAAAATTTCCTCCCCAAAGTTAAAAATGTTTGGTTTAATGTATTTGTTCAAATGCATCTTCTGCTTCTTATTTATTGAACAGCACAAGGTAAGACAGGTTTTGAAAAGTGCAACACTTTTAAAGTTTAGAGATTTTGTTGTATTTTTCAGCTGGTCAGACCTCAAAAGACACCACCACAGACTCTCATATTAAATTAAATTCATTAATCAATGAAGCGCTTGGCTGATTAAAATCGACAGATAGTTGTTAAGGGCTGTATCAGTGTTCCTGAAAATAATGTACCTTTATCTCAATAGACTAAGAACACTGGTCAAAAATGAAAAAAGCTTTATCCCTCTAAATGTGCCTAACAGTCTTCAGTGAGTGAAATCAGTAACAAGCCTTTTCCTGGTTCAGAAATACGACACGTGGCTATTCGCATAAGGCTTGAAAGAGAGAAAACTCGAAGATACCACTACCCTATTTTAGTCTCATTCCAGCTCAGTATGACATCAGTACCTGTGCAAAATTAGCTGGAGTTTCATGGAGTCCATGGAGTTTACTTGTGAACTCAAGGTAGTGAAACCTAAAGTGAAAAACACATCTGAGAACAAGGATGGGTGTTTCTTCTTTGGAAACTGGTTCTGACCCAATAATCAATTAAGCAGCTGCATCATTCCCAGGTTCAACATGAGTAAAGGAAAAACAGTATTCACATTTGAATCCACAGTTGCTTAGCAGAAACAACACATATAGGGGGTTCTTCAAAAAAACAACCACAGTGACTTCTGAAACTGGACAGCAAGACCCACCCATTTCCTGTTGCTGAGCCACACTGTATCACCATCAACTCTTCTCTGAATGAGAAAATGAAAAGCCAAGACTTTCATTCTCAAGGTAAAAAAAAAATCTGATCATTAAAAAAAAAACCCTGATGTCTCACAGATGGGTTCTGACATGAAAGTAAAGTAGACAATAAATCAATACATTAATAGTTTACGAAAAAATATTCAAAAGGTTTAGAGAGATTCTATCCTTTTTCAAAAAGTATGGTCATTCAAGATTGTGAATGGTAATAAGGCTTTCTGGTGCTGAAGATTTAGCAGTACTTTTCAAGCAACAAGTTGCTGTGAAAAGCATTTTAAAGAAGCTCTTACATGTTCACACTTTCTTGATTAAGGGGATTTTGAGGGTTGTTTCACAGAGGACTGACGGTTCATTTTGGACTGCCTTGGTTCTCTCTGGTCAAGGTAAATATGCAAAAGGGTTTGAAGGCGTTATTTATTCTAGAAAAAGTCATCACATGCATCCATCTCTTCCACATCCAGCTCTGTCCAGTGTAATAATCATGCTCAAGAAATATGCTCGAGAGCCTGTCACCTTCACTTCTCATCCAATTAATGATCAGCAAACTGGTTGTTCTCACACGCACACACACAGTCATTAGCAGACTATCGAATCAGTTTATTTGTTTTTTTCTCTGCCTTTCCACCGACTGTGGATGGATGAAAATTGCAATTATCTAGTTAGCCCATCATCCAACCTTGACGAGAAAAAGAGAAATCTATATGGCTCCCTAATGAGCACTGAGCACCATTGCTGCCATTTGATTAGGGACTTAATTGTGATAATAATGAACAAATACACCCAGCTCTGGCTAAAATGGTTTTGTAAGCATTTAGCTAATTAATGGCTATTTGCCCACTGATGCCGATGAAAGAGAAAATCACTAGGGAGACACATTTTCCACTCAACCCACGGAAAGCTAGACAGCACTGTGCTGACCACGGAAATGGCCTGGTAAGCTTTCCATACTAAGCTATTGTTCTCACTGTCGGAGAAAACTCGATCTTGGCCAACAAAGGACGCTACATAAAAGATGACGTTGTCATGTGGGGAAATTGTAGGTCAAGGGCTTGACAGCAATATTCAGCCATCTTGAAAGTAAGCTGAAACCATGTCACAAAATGATAACAACAATGCAGATAGGCCAATCTGCAACAACAGCAACCGGGCAGCTCACACTGGCTCTCTGGTGATGCAGAGGAAAGAATAATTGTCAAAGCAGTGGCAATAAACATGCCTGAGGCCACACATCACCAAGAAGCGGGGGGGGGAAGAAAAAGAAGACAAAGTCAGTTCTTAAAAAGAAAATCACAACAAGGACTGAAGAAAAGAAAAGCAAGGAGTAAGAAGAGATGGAAGACATATGGGGACAAGCCAGGTCCCCTGGCCCACTCTAATGTTTTGCCAGTGCCCTGTGAACACAGCCACGCATGTTGTTTCTGACCAATTAGGCAGGCATAAAGGCAGGGGGCTGGAACTCAGCTGGGGGCTCAGATAGTCTGCTGGTTACATCTAGGCCACTCTCTCCATTTCTTTCCTATTTGTTGAATCTGCCCGAGCAGCGAGGCCAAACAGAGAAGGTGGGGGGTAGAAGAGGTAGGGACAATTTCATTTGGCACCTTGCAAAGGATGTCAAGCAGAGCCTGCAGCAAACAAGACCATCCCTGGACCTTTCATCTTCTCCATTTTCATCAGTAACAAACACACACACGCGCACACACACACCGACACATAAACGCACGCACACACACTCAATTATACACTGGCTGAAGCTTGCGAAAACCTGACTGGGCTGAAAGTATCTGTGCTGTGGGGCGAAACTGTTGGACGCTGGAGGTCCATGTGCATTCACAGGCTGCTTGTCCCTTTCTCTCTCTCTCTCTCTCGTTTTTATAGAGCTAATAATATCAGCGAGAGCACTGAAAGAGTGTAGATAATGGTGTGAAAGCAGGCCTATTAGCCCTTGTTTATTTGTGCCTGATGGCGATGACCACACCAGAGGAGAAAGTAGAGAAAGCTGTGGTGAAGGCAGAGTGAGTCTACGCAGGATTTTGGGTGAATCCAGCTTTATCGAAGTCATTGCCCAAGAAGGGAACAACATGAAACTTGACCGCATCCAGTCAGGAATGAATGTGTGCGTTTTCCAGTAATCACAGGCCTTCAGAAGCCAGGATTAGGAGGTATACGCACAGTGACCCCATTATGTCAGCAGTGCCGTTAACTCGAGATAAATGGGATTCCATGGAACTTATTGCAACATCACAGCAGTGGAAAGAGGGACTGACAGTGTGAAAAAGATTTTTGAGAGTCTGTATGATGAAATCTGAGACAAGCGGAAATCTACATTCAAGAAAAACACACCACCACCACTGCCAAAAGAGTTGCCCACTCAGAGCCCTTTAGGCTCCTCTGTTCAACAAGAAGGTCAAAATGTGGGCAAATTGTGGTCCGGCACCATGGCCCTCTGCTTTTACTGGCAGCTGACACAAACATCTGCAGGCTACAGTAAACAGAAACATGGGGACAGATACAGCAAACCCATAGACTGGTGAGGCCGGATTTAAAAATTCTGCAAATAAGGAAGTGCATGAGCAAACAAGAGGGAGTTTCAGGGGAAAACTGGATTTTTTTTCTGTGTAACAAAAGGAAAACATCTGCAAACTGTTGAGTGAGCCACGTCATCAGGAAAAGAAAAACCTATGAGCTGCTTGTGACTGTGTGACCAAAAACTCTCGAGGAACATTTACAGTGTTCACATGCACCACACACACACACACACACACAGTATGCATACATAAACCTCAAACAGTACAACCTTACTGGCCTCTCAAGAGAGCAGGTCACTCGAGGCATTTTACTCGTTCAAGATGGGACATAATCCTCCAATTCTGACCCTGTCCCACACACCCAAACACACACAGAAAATCATACACCAAAATAAACAAACATTCTTGTACAAAGCAGCATAAGTGCATCTTGAAGCTATCTACAGAGGCTTGTGTATGAATGCATTTGCACATGAGGTATGTTCACACACACAAACACACCTCTTGAAAAGCATGCCTCAACAGAGAGACTTACCCTGAAGCTAGTGGACCTACCACAAAGGGAATGCGGGGAGAAAACTGCCGTGAATGCAAAAAGGATGTTAGCTAACATCTCCCCTTTTTACCTCACATCCTTCCTTTTCCTCTCTCCATTTCACCCGATCACTTACTTCCTGCAGTGATTGCCTGGGGAAAAAGACCTGGTATGGTATAGCTTAATCAGCTTTTATCGCCCACTGAGGAAAAAGCTTCTCTGCTGGGCTGTGATTTTTTTTTTTTTTTTTACATGACATTTCTCTGTCTTACTGTTATTCTGCAGATTTCCCTCATGCAGCTGCTTTGACCTTTAGGGTCATCTGTGAGGGCCTGGATGTGCTACATTGTTTGTAATTGCGTCCATGTAAAGCAGGGGCTGTGTATTGACTTGAGGGGACAGAAAGAAAGAGTAAAGAAGTAAATCGATATTGTAGTTTCCAGCAAGCAAACTTTTCATTGGTCAACACCACGTCAGCAGAGTGTCACTCAAGCGTTGCAGCAGGACATCTAGATGTAGAACTGCAGCAACCAGCATACTGATATTTGCTGCTTCGAACAGGGAGCATCAAGACAAAGGTACCCTGAGGAGTTGTTGTCCACTAGTAGCACTATAGAGCATTGATTTAATGAGAAGGTCTCTGAATTGTTTGTTCTCCGGCACATGCACAAGAACAAGGGTGACGAGATGCACATTCCTGCCAGAGGTTTCACATTATTCCACTGATCCACATGTGCCGGAAACACACAAAGAAACAGCAATGTGCCAGCATAAACAGGACAGAGGAAGACTCAGAGCAGGTAAAAATTTAAGTGACGACGCAGGATTTCAAATGGTTCAAAATCTGCCTCTCAAGCTAAGTTGGTTAGACCTCCAGGAAAAAAAAAAAAGAAAACTCCACAGATCACTTTTAAGAGTATTTTTTTCAAAAGAAAAAAGAAAAACTGATCATTTACATGGACTAGAGGGTGAGGTGAGGTGAATGAGGCTTCAGTCATGCTCACAAGGACTATCTGCTATCACTATGCAATCGACATACACTCACTCAAAATCAGTGTTTTAACTCATCACCATCAACAACATTAATGGTTCAAATGTGCAGCAACAGAGTGTGTGGGTTTTATAAGTCAAGGTCTGTTATATAATCTTGCAATTACTGTAGTTGGAAGCACCTCTGTACAGGTTTAGTGTGTTGTCATTTTGGAGTGTTTTGTTTTGATAACACTACAGTTACTAATGAGCTGGAAAACAAAGATCTTTTGCTCTTTTAACATGATAACATTGTGGGTTTGCTTTATCGGGTGTAACACATAACATACACTGTGTATGTATAATGTAATCAATGCATAAAACATCTGCTCTGCTTCATTTAAGTCCATGTCACTTGTTTTTCTCAGAGGGTTTCAAAACGGATCTACAGATGACACCTGCTGCAGCAGTTATCAGTTTATCAGTGAAGGAAACTAATAACTCCTATGTGGTCTAAAGAAGTTTTAAGCTATGTGAATAAATATCTCATGTATGTGTGAGAACAGCTTACTAAGTAAAGTTTTATTCATCCATAATGCATTAATTTCAATTATGCGCATTAATATAACGCTGTGCTTTTTCGATGTTTCAAAGTTGCCTTTTTAAAATGCACTGCCACCGTTACATGCAAAGACTATTATCTCATTTGGTTGCATCATACACCCACATATGTTTAGGTTCACTTCCTCATAACCAGAAATGCTTCACTGCAATGTACTTTTTGATATGAAGACAAAATAAAAGTCCAACAATAGACCTGGATCATATCAGCACAGGAAGCAGTGAGTTATTTGAAAATAACAAAATGCTTCAAGAGAATAACCAACTTAATGATGGTTAAAGATGGATTAACGTGAGTGAGAGAAAGTAGCAGGAAATGAAAAGCTTACTGTACTGCAAGATATTCTTGGTAAAAGCAGTAACCAGGTGGTATACTCATCCCTGCCTCCAATCTTTATTATTTGCTGCTCATAATGTTAACAATCTTGGAAGTTGCTGCTATTGTAACTACAGTAACCAGCCCAAAGAAAGACCTACTATGCCTACGACATCCATGTAAAATTAGCTCAAACAAACATCTCAGAATATAGATCAAAGGGTCAATTGTTTGTTGTGTTGAACAAAAGGCCTGCATCACTGCCCCACAGCTTATGACAGGTTGATAATATCTGCCTCAGCTACGATTGTCTTGCAAAATATATCAATATCAAACAGGCCTGGCTACTGACTCCCCCGCATAAACAAGACCAAGACAACTATGGACTCACATTCCAAATACTGGTCGCTGACATTTGCACAGCATCCACAGAGGAGAGGAAAGGCACAAATGCTCCAGCTCTGTGGGACCACTAGGAGGGTGTAAGCCTTTTCTTAAGAATTTGTTCATCTTCCATTTCTTTCTTCTCGCTCAGCAAGATGGCCATTTTCCTGGCTCAGACAGGAGGTTGTTTGGCATACCTGGTTCGTAGCAGGAGACAGCGGGGGAATGAGGGGTGGAGAGAGGTCATGGTGCTCAGCAGCGGCCAGGAGGCGCCAGCTTAACGGCAGCATTTTATTCACACAGACACCCAGCTCTCTGGTCATTGCCGCTATAAGGGGATTTCAGGTTCAGCTACAAGCTCACATATTTGTGAGGCTTTTTGTGTTAGGTTTGTGTGTCCGTGTGTACATGTGTTTGTTATTTTCCCCATATAATTCCTTCACTGTAAAAAAAACTAAAGAAAGAAAGAAAACTTTATACAGCATTCTACCCTTAAGTCTAACTCTAAAACAGACAAATGGCTCATGTTGTTGGTTGTGTTTTGTAAAGTGAATTTAACCATAAACTGCTGCTAGCTGTGTATGTCTCAACAGCAAATAGAATGACATTTAAAACTCATTTTACCGTATGTATATTAAACATGTAACATACAATACAGTGCAGAGGGACACCATCTTTTTAACTGAAGGGCAATGTCACCTAAATGTATTTCAGATACATCTGCTCAGGGGTTGCTGTATTTTTTTTTTTTTTTTTTTTTTTTTAAGTGAACTTCTGACCAACTTCATAAATTGGCCTACATAAATCAGAAACACATACCACAAATTACTCCAAACTATAACTGAAAAAACTGCAAACTGCAAAGTATTTTTAAGAACACAGTAGAAACCTGAAAACCATTAAGTACATTTTGGCAAAATGTTTAGTTAGCAAGAAGATGAAGTGAGCAAATGAAGTGTGGTTAGTCAGTATAAACTAAACTAAAAAACTGGTTTAAGCAAACTTATCTTATGACTTATGTCTTATCAGTGTTTTTCTTACAGTGTTATAGACTTGTACTGTTTATAAAGACGTTTTAGCATTTCTCAGCAACATTGCTTACTATTCTGGAATACACACTCTCTCACACACACAAACACATCCAACTGACCAGTAAATACACTTGGTTTGAAAGAGAACAGATGTCCCTCATTTGACTGAAGTCTACACAGTGATGCAGGTGGGCTTTGAACTGGATGGATAAACACAGTGACAACACTTCTAACTGCAACTGTCAAACTCCACATCCCCAAACACTTGATAATCTAGATAAACCAGTAAGTGCCTGCACGCACACACACGCACACACACACACACACACACACACACACACACAAAAACAGGACAAAGAAGCCCTGAAGACTTTTATTGCTCCGCTGGAGGAGGCTCTGTCACGAGAGGCTGCAGTGTGTCTGTCCTCTCACTGCAGCACTCTTAGCTGTCAGCTCCATCTCCTCCCTGTGCTACCTTCTCCCCATGTGAATGCATTAGAGGCCGCATTATACAATATATTCCAATTTCCTCAAGCAAAGGCCCTCATTTGACTACACCGGCATATCTATGTTAAACATTCAGCAGATGAAAGAGACAGCAAATCTCAGGTTTTACACAGACAGCCTTTTAATGCACACTTTTCGTTTGATGTATGTGATGTTGAAGAGACCAACAGAGGACAGAGATGCAGAGGCTTCAGCCTGCGAATGAGCCTCAGCCCTCGAATTTCTACAGAGCTCCCACCATTCTCCGTTGTTGTGCTGCTGTTGTGTTCGTTGGGATATTGCTACTTCTCTGCTATCTTATTACTGTAGTGTGTAAAGGACATCAGCAACACAATGTGCATGCAGGAAAGGACACTCCTGTTGCTCCAGGTGCACATTTTTGTGGTGTGATCCCTGCTCCCCGCTCCAGCCTCTTATGTTGGAGCCAATGAGGCAGTAACATAGCATTGCAGGCGACTCAGTGAGCCATGACATCACAGAATTACAAATAGGAGGCTGTTTGAAAATTGTCATCTTCATCCTGCTGGGGACTTTTGGAGGAGAATGAACTATCTACTAGCAGGGAGTTGCTGGAAGAGGTAAACAGCACTTTGGCAACTTTGACAGTATTCGCTGGCATGCTGGGAAACCTAGCCAGTGGTGGGCCACCTTCAAAACATTTGCCTTGTGTGATCAGGCAGTCATTGTCCCTTGTTTCACCCTCTCTTGGCAGCGGGTGCACACACAGAGGAAGAAGGTGGGGAGTCTGCTTTCTAGTTGCTGGCAGTTGAGAAAAACGATGCCTATTCAGAGGTTGGGCATTGAGGCACTCTGTGGGCTGGACCAGACCCTTTCTGTTGGCTTTGGGAGGGGATACCCTCTCTGCATTCCCTTACAGTGAAAAAAAAACACTTATACAGAGCTGCTCTGTCTGTACACCACAATACGAGCTGAGAGAATGAACTAAAAATTCAGTTCTGTATCACATTTCATGCAACACAGAAATATACATCAAAACATGCTACTATTGTCAGTTTTACTCTCTTTGGTTTTACATCTATAGACCTGGACAAAGCACAGGCTCACTATGTGTCAGTGTGTGCTGGCAGCATGAATGTGAGCCTCCAGAAAAAAAGACAAGCCATCTGGAACACTGCCAACAGGCTTGAGACAGTGGGAGCTGTAGCAACAACAGTAGCAAACCACACAAAACACACAATAGGATATGGACACAAAAAGAGTAGCATGCAACTCATGTAAGCAGGGACTGTCTGTTCTTCAACGCCATAATAAAGACCTTCACTCAAGGAAACAATTATTATTCTGCAAGGATAATTAAGCAAAAGAGGGCGTGGTGGAAAATAACTTTTCCTCAGATAACTATGACCCCAAGGCAAGAACTTTGCCGAGCTCAGCTGAACAGACCAGGCGAGCAAAGTCACATTGACATTCACTTGAAAGAGCATCAAAGGAGAAGCTATGAGTCAGTCAGAACTCAGGCAAATAACCCTCTCCGTCCTCTGATGCCTCAGTTATCATGTAGCACTTCACCTCTAGGTATGAAAGGCATGTGAGCAGCGTGAGAGGGTGACAGCAGGCTGGAAGAGAGAGTGACAACAGTACTTATCCATGTCACATGCCAAGGATGAAACCCATCTGCACATGCTGGCCAATGGCTTCACCGCTTCACTCCCCCTTTCCTCCTCCCTCCTCCTCCTCCCTCCTCTTCCTCCCTCCTCCTCACCATCCTCACTTGCCTGGAGTGGGTACAGATGTGTGATCCACAGACGCTCCCACTCTGGAGTCCTTATTGGACCCAAAGGGCTCAACAAAGGCTGGCAGACAGCTTGAAGAGCTACTGGCCAAAGTGTCACTGCACACAGCCACATCATGTGCGGGCGTTTTGTGTGAGGGAGATAGAGGTGCTGCCACTAAATGCAGGACATTTCATCATTCAGAATGACAAAGTGGAACGCTGTCAAGTGCAGTTTATTCATTTAATCTGCAGTGCTGAAATTCTACCATGGACTTCACTAACAGTTTTATCCCATTGTTTCTCCTGAACACTTATCTATTCTTAATCTGATTCTTTTTACTAAAATATTCGACTTCATGTAATCTCAGCTACAGACAGTAGAAACAGTCAGTCATCTGTTTGCCAACTTCATTAATAGAAACCCAACAGGAATTAATTTACGAAAAGGCAAAAGCACTGGGTAAATTTTGACAACCGATATGACTGAACTGGTGTAATTTATTTAGTTTGTTTGACGGCAGCCTGGCAAACAACTGTCCAACCGCTTCTATAGAGATTGTCTGTATTGTCAGACGAAAACAAACTCAACCACAGAAATACGATAACTTCTTTCAAGTGAGTATGGCTGTTTTTTTTTTTATATCTGAATAAAACAGACAATAATTTATCTGTTGTGTTTTTCTGTGCAACTGAAACATACTTCATGTGAATTGAAACTGCCACAGAAACTTGAAAGGAAACAATATGTATATCCTATTTTGAGGGGGAAGTAGAGTGGTATTATATGCATGATGAGCAGACTTTAATCATCTTGCACAAATAACAGCTGTCCTCAATTCACCCCCAAATATACTTCCTGTTTTTCTCTTAAACCTCAATCTTTACTTCCCTTAACACACCAGAATTTAGGCTACTCCACAGAACAAATGAGGTTACCACATGTCAAGTGTCCACACCCTACAGACATGTTTAACTGCCATGAGACCCTTGCCAGGTTCACGATCACATCCTTACCTCTTTGACTTTCTCCCGGCGCTCGTTGGTCTTGGGGTCGCTCGGGTTGCCGCTGTCCCTCCCCAGCGGGGGTTTCAGGAGACATCCTTTGAACTTCTTGAAACTGAAAGTATCCGAGTTGGCATCGTGGTCAGAAGAGGTCGCGGACTCCGTTTTCGACCTGGGCAGAGTCATATCCTCCTGTGCCTTGCCCCCGGCCAGCCGCTCCTCGGTCGCCTCATGAGAGACGGACGGTTTGCGGCTCAGACTTTTCAGCTTGGTGCTGGTCTCTCCCTTGGCCGAGGTCATGCCCCGGGGGTGCTCCTGGTCCTTGGGTCTTTTTAAGTGCTCCCGGGCATCGTTCTCGGACCCGGAGCCAACAGTGACCGGCTGGGTCTCTGTCTTGGACAGAAAAATGCGTTTTAGTCGGACAGAGTCGGGCAAAAAGAAAAGGGCCCCAAAACACAGTGTTACCAAACCCGAGAGAAAGAGCAGAAATACGAATTTCTGGGACAGGCGCAGACCCATGCCCGATGCCGACACACCGGGCAACTTTCGGAAAACCATTGAAACTTTTCTTGAGACGCTGCCTTACAGTATATCTCCGAGACTACACGGTGTTTTGACAGTCTCCGCTCTCTACTGAACAGCTTCTCTGCTGCCTTGAGGCATGTGTAAAAACTAGATATATGCGGGATTTTAAACACACCCCCGCGACACTTGCAGAGTAGCGTAAACAGCCTGCCAGAGCTGTCTTTATCTCGCTATCGATTGGATCTGCATAAGCAAAGGTTAGGCCTGCCTACATCTACAATTTACCAATCATCTGGAAACGCAAACTCCAGAGCTTTGGGGGGATTATCTACATAACACAATCACTGACATCAATAGACTGCAGGATCTGGGTTTAAAAATGTTAATCATAAAACAGCGCAGGGCTTCGGGGCTGATAGATAAATGGCACTGGCGTTTACTGAAGCACTAAGCTATATTCAAGAATAACAGGATTACAGTAGCATACGCCAGCCTAACAAATAAATGCACTTTTAAAAGAGATGATCAAACGTCTCGCAGTCTGTCAGGCATGTGAACAAAGTTGTGTCTCGATGCATTATTCCACGCCGTGCAAATCGTCAATAACACACTGCCCTACGGTGCAAAACCTCAAGCGTGCGGCAGAGCATCTTTTCCTGGTCTCCGTTTATACCGACCCACGTTGCTGCACAATAAGCTCCTGAAATCACGTTTAAAATCACAAGCCGTTTTGTTTGCATCTATCCTGTACAGCTGGTGGACGGAAACGCGTGTATATTCATGTCGCCTGTCTGTCAATTGCGCTCCTCAGGCAGCCTCCGTTTCCCCCTTTTCCACTGGCGTCAACACGCCGGGCGAAACAAATCGGTGGATGACATAAAAAAAAAAAAAAAAAGAAGGCGGGTTTTGTCCCGTGCGAAGTTATCTTATCCCCCGATCCAAATCCGTGGAATAAACAAATCCACCATCCAGTCCGCCAGGTCTCCAACAAAGACGAGACACACACACACACACATATACACCGCCGCGTCGTCGCTCCGGTACCCGCCGCCGTCCGTCCGCCCGCCTGCCGTGCCTCGCTCTCTCTCGCCTGTAGTGCGCACTTGTGTCGCTGTGCCGTGGACGTCCGCTTGCGTAAAAAGGCGAGAGGAGAGGGCTGGAAATGTAACATATAGTGCAGGCAGGGCGAGGAAAAGGAAGAGAGGGGGTGGTGGGGGTGGGGGGGCGAAACGGTCCACCGCTCGACAATCCAGTGGGCTGGTCGGATTTCTTGATGGATATTCACAGCGGCTTATCAAAACACAGTTAAGCCTTTTGAGCCGTTTTGGACAAAGGGAGAAAGGTCTTAAATGGCTCTGTACGGTAGAAAACCATCCACACCCCCGAGGAAAAAGGAGTTTGTTTAATCCTTGAAACGCCTTCGCAAGACGGTAGATGTATCTACTACAGATGTCTCAATTAATTTAAATAAGTGATAAGGTGAGATATAAATCAAGAAAACGTATTATGATCCACTACTTTCATTTTGGGAAGAGATAGTAACCCACCGTACAAGACTTCCTTTGGTTTTTTGTTTGTTTTCACGACCTCACTGTCCATTGAGGACAACAGCTGGGACACACCCACCTGATGAAAAGTGACATTTATGCATACAGTCAATTCATTTCTTTATTTATTGTGCTCTAAATGGTCAAGTTTCTCTTTTGCTAGCCCCTTGTCCCGTTTGTTTGTGCCTCTCACGTAATTAGCATTTTTCCATAGTGGAGTTTAACATTGACCTTAACGAACTAGCTAAGAATTCGGTTCCCTCAAACATAAACACAAAAAGTTTGAAGGGCTCAATAATTCGTTTGACGACACTTACCACTGGTTTCAAGACATCTTTCGATTCCCCACAGACCCTTCCAACAAACTGAAACAAAAACATTCACTTGGATGTACATTACAGAAGATTTTTTTGACAAGTTTCCCAGGTGCAACTGTTGATTAGCCACGCTAATTTGGTTACCGGATGTGACGTTGCCTGCCGTATTCAAAGCTAGCAACATTTTAACACCCACATTTTAATTTAAATAGCCTAAATAAACTTAAACATGTTCCTCTTCATGTTCTCGAGCATTTAAATTGTTGAGATAATTCAACTTTTACATTATTTCTTACATTTTTATATTCATATTTTTTTCTGCATATTTCAGTGGGAGGCCGCCATCTTGCCTTGGCTGAAGAAAATGTTCACCTTGTTGGAAATTGGTAAAAAAAAGAATAGTAAAAAGAATAATGTTTTATTATGCAGCACAGAGGCTGCTGTTCATTCTATTTGGGTAAAATAGTCTCTAAGCAATGTGAAAATGTCTTAAAAGTGGCAAGTGTTGTCAAAACACCTACAGGGGATTTCAAAGTTTGACTTTTTTGGGTTCTTTCAGAAAATTAGAACTCAACTTTAACTTAACCTTCAATGCCAAAGTCTCAACTGTGAAAAATTATGATTTATGAGTCCCATAAACCAGCTAAATACTCACAAAGGACATCAGAGGGTCCATGGATTGCATGGTCCATGGGCCTGTGTCATTGCATACTGTTACAACTTCATCTAAAGCTCTATCAATTTTCCTTATGATGGCAAAGTAAACTCAAAAGTGTAATTTCTCATCACTTAACTAATGCCTCTGGCTATGTTGTTTTTCCCAGCCATTGAATTCAGCTGTAAATCAAATGTCTTAGATGTATGACAGCATAGCTCAAAGAATAGATTCATACTTAATAAGGTGTAAAAGTTATTACAAATACCAATTTTGGTGCTATGGAACTTATTGTGGGTAAAATAATAGGCCTGCTGACTACAAGTTCAACAAAACCATCCCAAGTCAAGGTCCACTTAGCAGCTTTTTTCAACCATATCACATGGTCTTCATCAGCGGATGGTGTTTACGCAGTTGTCATGGAGACGGCACTGTTAGCATGCAAGCTCAGTAGCTGTTCATAATTGTCTCCATGACTGAGAAAACTCCATCTGCTGATGAAGACTGTGTTATACGGTTGAAAGCTATTGTTTTCAAACTACCATTTCCAAGGTCAAAGGTGAACTATTATGCAAGACCTCACGTTTAGGTTTGCTAAAATTCAACACTTTGAATCAAGGTATTGTATCAGTGCTTTGACTGAGGTTTTTCTGGTAAAGAGGGAGTTTAGAAAAGTCTGTGTACATAATGTTTACATAAGCAAGAGAGAAGCCAAACTGTAAACACAGTGTTTTCTCAAGATTAAATAAGACAGATGGGCCCATGAGCTGCCCATTATTGAAGAGCCTGCACAGCACTATTCAGCGAATGCACCTGCAAGCAGGAATGAGAAAACAAAGGTGTGATTGGTTTCAATATCTGACTTTAATTGCAAGTTACCTCCACCCCCCAACACCCCCCCCCCAACACCACTCCTCACCAAAAGGCCTCTTCCGTACCTTGGAAATCAGGCGGGTGATTGTCACTGTTGTCCATAAGTTGCCTCAGGATACGACGTTCCTGACCATGTGTCTGTGTGTGTCTGATGAACCCGAAACACAGGATCTTCCTCTCTCCTTCCCTCTGTCTCCTTTTCTGTTGTTGGAGCGATCATTTCAATATAAAAGCGGATACTCTTTTTCCTTCCAGGCAAAAAAAAAAAAACTGGACTAGAATTTTAACATTTCCTGTGAAAATCCCTGCCTGCACAAGAAAAAAGCACTTATTAACATCTGACACATGAAACTCCTCAGGCTCTTCTTTTTGTCACTGTCAGTTGCATATGGTAGGATGTGCTAATTTTAAGGTAATTTGTACTGCATTTGACCCCACATTTTCACTGCTAAGCCATCTCCCACTGCAGGCCTAATTGCATCAGACTGGTTGTCTGTAATTTAAAGAACAGAGGGGGGAAAAGAAGACAGAACTGTTGAATTAGCCTTTTTATTTTGTGATCCAAGAGCATTTCCTCTGAGAGTAGGTAAATCTATGAAGCATTTTGTGGGCTTTATCACTGACAAAAGGACAGTTTGTAGTCAGAAAGAGGGGCTTTGTGATGGCTCAGCGTCTGTATATTGTGAGGCTTGAACCATGTGCTTTTTATCACTATGTACTACAAGGTACACTATGTGACCACTTAATTAGGTACAGCTATACCATTAAACAATCCAGCACAACTGTCATAAAGTTATGAAGCATATAATGGACACTGTTATTGAGGTGTTAAATAAATGATATGCTTTAACAGTGAGGTCACATTTAGTGGTGGTGTTTCTAGTAATCTGCTTCCATAACAAATGTAAATAGGGAGGACAAGAAACTGTAAAATCCTCTCCATAAAATGTAGTATAGTGCAACACCACCTTCAATGGAAACCTCAACAATAAACACATCATTGAATTTTCACATTTCTGACAATGTCGACAAAAACTGAACATTACAGACTTTGTAAAAGGTGGAGTTTGTGGCAGAGCTCTTGCACAGGATTGCATAAGATTGTACAGGTGCACCCAATAAAGTGGCCACTGAGTGTATATGTCGCACAGCTCCTAAAAATACGAATACCATTAATGTGGACATTTTAGATAAATTTTATCTCATGGATTATTCATATGTTCATGCTGATGCCAACAAAATAAAATGGCAACGCCTGCCTTTTTAAAACAACTTAATAGACACATCAAGTCAGTGTTTCTCAAAAGGCCAAGTTATACATGAGTCCGGTCGTTGAGCTTGCATGCAACTGCGCCGGCGAGTGACAGCCTAGTTTATCACCAGGATAGATGAGTAAGGCAATACAGTCACACCACTACCAACAGGCAAGGGTGAAATCAAAGCGCAGACATTTTTCACTGAAAATAAATGGTTTGTACAAGTAAATGGCTCCTACAAAGGCCATTTCTTGTGTAATTTGCATTTGCGCTTTCCAACACTGAAACTAACTGCTGTATTCCAGATGCAGTGTACAATTTCACAGCAGAAATGTAATTCGTGGTGACTGTTGGCGCTTCGTAATGCAGCACTATAGGAACACCCCACCCCCACCCCACCCCACACACACACACACACGCACACGTACACACACACACTTACTTACACAGCATCCTCATCAGCTCAGTCCTGAGCAGACTCGTATTCTGTTCCTTCATGTACAAACATAATTTCCAAGCATGGAGAGGGAAATCTGGCGCTACATGTGAAGTTGTTTGCATGTGGTTAATAAAGATGCATCGCTCAGCTGGGCTTTTGTTATCAGACTGACTCACAGTTTATCAGTTGGGAAGCAGTTCCACAAACAGAATACATTAGGGAATAGAAGCAATGATTTTGTGCCCTCTTTTCTGCTCTTAATTGGCATTGATAATGATCAGAGGAGAGATGGACTGTTAGAAAGTATTTTGCTCAAGAAGACAACGACAGTTTATTTACAGTCTAAAAGTATAATCACTGACAATTAGGATTTGTCAGGCAATCACATAATGACCACCATGTTTCTGTAAAGCTATGTGAGAAATGCCTAAAGCAGCGGACTGTCCTTCAAACATTTTCTGCAGAGGCTCACAGACTGTAATATGTCCTGTGATCCATAACTATTTCTACTCTTGTATTCAAAAATTCAATCCTGCCCCACCCCGC
This sequence comes from Seriola lalandi dorsalis, assembly GCF_002814215.2. NCBI lineage: Eukaryota > Metazoa > Chordata > Actinopteri > Carangiformes > Carangidae > Seriola > Seriola lalandi. The sequence goes on from NW_019524324.1 coordinate 196,795, forward strand.
ACTGATGTTTTATTCATCAAACAAGATGTCAATGAAAAAGTCCATCTATGTGTTCTGCTCATTCCAATACATCAAACAGCCAGCAGAGATGTATTGGCCCATGCCAGTGTGTCCAGATTAATAATGTCACCATGCCAGCTATTTGTTTCTTTAAGCACCGCCGCAAAGCACTCCCTGACATTGGGAATCATGGCCCAGCGGGACGCTTGATGTCAAGCCATAAATATCAAGGATAGCCTTTTGGGATGGGGTTCTGACCCTGGTGGATGATGTTAGAGATATACAAGTCCTGACAAAGCATACTGTAGACAGGAACCCCACCGTAACCCTCCATGAATTCTGGGTCACTTGACAAGCAGGGCACCTGAATACTGATGACTCGCCTCATTTTAGTGGGTGATTTGTTGAAGCTGTGTATGTCTTGCAGTGGTGTAAAAAGTGTTCAGATTCTTAAGTAAAGGTGGTATTATCACAATAAAACATAAAAAAAACACTATCAAGTCCTGATTTTAAAATCTTTTAAAACTATTATCAGCAAAAAGTATTACAGGTATGAAGGTACTAATTTA